>NC_043713.1:58303170-58603170 GCF_006229205.1 Suricata suricatta | reverse complement strand
AACCCCATTCTGTTCTCTGAGCAAGTCTTCAGGGTGGCTCAGGCTGTGCAGATGGCCAGCTATGCACTGCCTGTGGGCACCCCCTGAGGAGGTGAGTGGGAGCTGCCATCAACTCCAGGCTCTGAACACCAGGCTGGCAGCCTCTTCCAGGCTGGAGTAAGCTGGACACAGGGGATCATTTTATTCCTACAAAGAAGTCATCTGCTGGCCAAGCCTTGCCCTGGTGGGGCTGTGCCTTTTATGAGCTGTCTTCCCCAACGTGGTGCCTTCCTTTTGTATATGTGCAGTGCCTGTCTGCTGGTGGTGCTGAGGGATGGGCTAATGACAGATGAGGCTGGGGTGAGGGTAGCACTGAGCGTGACAGTGAAGAAATGAGCTCTGGAAGAGCAAATAACGTCTGAACTGGGATCTGAGCACTGACCTGCCTGGCTTTCTACTCTCTTTCCTTCTTTTTTTTCTTAATGGATTTATTTGGGGAGGGAGGGGTAGAGAGAGGGAGAGAGAGAATCCCAGGCAGGCTCCATGCCGCCAGCGCACATCCTGATGTGGGGCTCAAATTCAGGAACTGTGAGATCATGACCTGAGGCAAAGTCAAGAGTTGGACACAACCAACTGAGCTACCAACGTGCCCCAACCCTTTCACCATCTGTTTAGGACTGTGTCCTCCATTACACCTCCTAAGACATTGGAGTAGTCTAGCTTCAAATATTTACATATGTTTCTGGTATGTCCTTACAGTATTTCCTTTGCTTTGTTCAATTGCATCATTCACAGTTAGAGTCTTTCCCCTTGAGGGACACAGCACTCAAATCAGCTCCATTGAGGGTGGGGAGCATTTAGAGTTCTGATTTTCCACACTAAGAGCACAGGAAAGTAGGCCTAGAAACCCATTGACCAAGAGGTTATTATAGGCCTTAAAGTACTGTATCCTGATGCTGTATCCCCAAAACATATATGGGTCCCTGTGCTGAGACCCAATATATGAAACATTAGCATGTGACAAGAACACTAAGGGACACTTGTGGGCCTGGCAGTTCGGCATCTCATCTGGATAGTTGTGGGGTGGATGTGTGGAACAAGCCACTCTTGTAGACATTCTGCATTCTGGTGCCAGTGCTGACTTGTCTCTTGGCACATGTAGCCAGAAACTTCATCATTAATCATGCTCATCATTAATCGTGTTAATTGGAGATAGACCCTTAGATTTGCAGAGTCCTCTGATGAGTCCATCCTTGTAGAAGTAATCTCTATGGATAGTCTTTATTTTTCACACTTGACACAGTACTGTGGAGGAAAGACTGAATATTGGTGAAGTGGGAGACAAAATATGTAAAAGGAAACGATCCCTATGCTTGCTTTATGAGTAATTTTTGAAGTCACTTCCTGCTGCTTGCTTTTCATGGAAGTTAGCCTGGAGTCCCCAAGAGGCAGCATCCGGGGGAGCCTTGGCTCTCCTCCTCCTCTTCTTCTCTTCTCTCCCCTGATAGCTTCGTGAATTGACAAACTGCCTCTCAATACAACAATTATAAAGAAAAACCCTAGACCAAGTTACAACTCCCGGGTCATTTGTGCCAGGAGGAGGGTACTGGTTTAATTTTCTCTTAACTAAAATAGTCTAAAAGCATCCGGATCATACGTACACCTTCCTATCACATTTATTATAAGTGCAATTAGCCTTTGGTATTCTTTCCTTCAGCCTGGTAATTGAGGCAGCTTGCTTTTTCCATCCCCTGACACACTTACGCACGTGCCAGCCTGTGACAGAGCCTGGCACTCAGCACTGTGGGCAAGGAAGGCTATTCCAGTCTAAGACTAATTTATGATCCGTGCTCTCTGGATGGGAAGCATTGCTGAAAAAGAACTCTGGCAACCTGAGATTTGATGGTGTCTCCTTTCTTGGAGTAACGAATACATTCAGTTTTTACTGACAAAAGCCAGAATTCTACAGGCAAGAGGAAGGATTGAGGGGGTGGCACCATGTGAAAGAGGAAACCCATCAGGATGAAAATCTCTTAGGCCAGTACCTTGTTGATACCCTGATGTCTCTTGGACCAATAGTCATGCAGTGATGTTCAGGTTATGTGATGTTTTTCACATATTCATTTTCCTGTGAGGAATACTTGGCATGAGAATTGTCTTTACTATTCAATATAGGAGCAAATACAGGATCTTATATGATGGTATGCAAGTTACTCATCTCTGCCTCAGCGTCCTTGACTGTAAATGTAATGATCTGCCATCTCAAGCGTTGTCATGGTGGTTGAGTTAATAATATGGGCCATGTCCTTAGAACAGCCTGGCGCATAGCAAGTGCTCATTAAGTATAAGCTATTATGACTGTTGTCATTATCATTAGAGGACTCATATTTCTTGCCCAGGGTTATGCACAACTACAAGGTAGCAGAAAGTTCTCAGAACTGAATCCTGCCTCTAAATTATACATAGTCACATGGATGAACTTTTAAAATTATGAAATGTGAGAAACTTATATGGTACCAAATAATTCTCTATTCCAATTTATCTTAATTTCCTACTAATTCTGTTATATTTGGATTGATATTACTCTACCTTGTGTGGTCGAATCATGGCTAATAGGGTAAAATGGTGCTGGTTGGAAGGTATCCATGACACGTTATCTTTAGTGACCCTCTAGTCTCCTTCAGTACTTAGTTTTTCTCTTCTTTAAGAGCTACCCCTCCACTGAGAACTGCCATACCACCTGCCCCATGGCTGCACTACTGGGTCCGGCCTGGACCTGTGAGTACATCAGAGCCCTCTCCTCCTTCCTTCCCTGCCCTGAAGCATGTCACCCACCCCATACCCTCCAGCATAGAGGAATAAATACTAAATGTTCACTGTTCATTACCTTTTCTATGTTACAGAATTTTAGACAAGACAAAGGATGAAAATATTAGGAAAGAAATGCTATTTTTTTGGCAAACTAAATGAACACTTTACTTATATTATCTCACTTAAGTCCTCCTATGTCTCTTAAAACATAGTGGCTCTTACTACCATGTTACTGCAAGGGATGCGAGGACCAGAGATGGAGACTGTCTAGCGTTAGGTCACTCAATTAGTAACTGAGCCAGAATTCAAACTGAGGTCTTTTGGACTCTGCAGACCATATTATTTCTAGTGTGCTATGCAGTCTTGTAAGTGTGTGGGGGAAACTTTATAGGGAAATGAAGCTTTGGTAATTAGATTTTGAGAAATAGATAGGAGTAGGATCCATGCTTTTTGGAGGGTCCACTGAGGGAGAGGATAATTAATTGGACATATTCTAGGTAGAGCATTAATGGTTAGTAGTATGTTTTACTTGGTAAATACTGGCCTTTAAGAATATATTCACCTCTGAGAGCAAGCAACGTGGACTCTACTGGTTGGGTGCATGGATGCATGTTTGCCACAGGGGATTTGTATCTCCTGGTCCTTCCTGATCCTCTGTCCCTGTCTGCCTCCCCTCATGTGGATTCTCTGTCGCTCCCTAACAATGGAGGCCTTCTGGTGTGTGAGTGATTTTAATCATTATTCATCAAGCCTGAGAAAATTGGAGGTGTTTTTTTTATTTTCCTGAAGGGGTAAATCAGTCAGTAAATCAGTAGGAATGTGTGGGACGCCTTACAGTATGCAGACATCTACTTCCCTGAAATGTGACCCTCTGAGATCCTGGGTCCTGAGGCGGTTTCCAGAATGACACATAATATAGTCTAATCTTTTCTTTTGAAGACAACAGTCTTCCAAATATTCAAAAGCAGCTATGATACCACATCTAAGTATTTGTTCCAGATCCATCCTGAGTCCTTCCCCCTCTGCTGTCTGCTCAGCTTGTCAGCGTCTCCTGTGGATGATTGGATAAGAAAGCATCAGTGCTTTATCAGGTGGGGAAACTGTGGTTTCCGTGTCCAGAAATAATAGACATCACAGGACTGTGACTTTCCTTGTTCTCAAAACTGTCCTTTTCCCCATCAGCTAAATGTATGGGTCTGTCATGGATTATATATTTGCCATGTAGACCTTTTCTTACCTAAAATAACAGATCTGTTTCTTGTGAGTCCAGTTTCTAATTGGCAGATATGCCCCATCCTTGATTTGGGATTTGGATTCTATTTGAGTAGAGCTCTTCCTTACGTAAACCACCCTCTTATCCTTCAATGAAGTAAAATGTGTGTATCTCCTGACACAGATCAAGCATGCCAGGAAGTCTTATTTTCTTCACTCTTGGTTCTGCCTCGACATATCTCACACCCAACTTCTTCTTCATTTTTCTTAAATAACATTTTTAAAATCTTTTTCTAAGTTCTAAGTTTTGCTCTAAGTCAGTATTGGCAATAGCTTTAATGTACAATTGCTCCTTACAGGCCAGGCATAGTTTTTGTGTAATAGCTCAGGCCCACATAGTGCCGCAAGATGCTTGCTCTTTTGCATATTTGCAGTTCAAGAAACTGAGCAGCAACAGAAGAGATTGGTTAAAAAGTGACAAATGTGACACGCAGGGCCACAAGGATGGCATTGGCTCTCTGCGGCCCATCGTGTGTGTGCGCACGCGCATGCGCAGGCAGGTCAGTTGCTCCCTCTAAGGAGAGGGAGAGGGAGAGCTACAGCCAAGGCAGAAAGATGACCTTACCAGCTTTACTTCTCCCCTCTCCATGGGGATCCGTTCTGCCTCCAACTAGTCAGTCCTGCAAGTTTCCAATTCCCCATCTGCACCTTTGTTCTTCTTATTCCCCTGGGAGGGTCTTCTTACCCATATCACCCATCCCTTTCCTCCACTGGACCCACCCTTCAGTCCTAAGCACCTGCCCTCGGAGACTTGGCCGACTGGGTCACGTGCCCTTCTGCTCCCCAAACGCTTTGTGCATCTGTCATTGAACTTCTCATGCTGACTTCTAATCACTGACTGCATATATATTCTTCCATTAGCATATGATCAAATTGAAGGTAGGGACTATCACATTTTGTTTATTTTGTGACCTGAGGGACCACAGGGCCCTGTGTATAGCATATGGCCTGGTAAGTGTTCAAAGAGCAAATACATGAATTAACAGTAGGTGGGGGTGGGGAGGAAGGAAATGAAAGTGTGACAAAGATGAAAGGGGACGACTCTTATTTTGTCACCAGTTTTCAGTGGAATCATCCCCATCAAGGGTCGTGGCTAAGCTGTTGAGGAGAGCAGCTTGTCCTGTGTGATGTCCCCTCTCTGCCAGGAACTCGCTCTCCTCTCTCCCTGTCCCCCACGGGCACTCTGGCAGCTGTTGCCATTCCCCTCTTTTCAGTTCAGGCGGAAATAGGAGAATGATCCATTCATGCGAGGGCCTTTGTCTCTTCTTTAAAAATTACATACTAGACAAAGGAACGCAGTATTGATTTCCTTTGCAAAAGGAAATCTGGATTTCTATTTGAAATTTTTTTAATGTTTTATTTATTTTTGATACAGAAAGACAAAGCATGAGAGGGGGAGGGGCAGAGAGAGAAGGAGACACAGAACCGGAAGCAGGCTCCAGGCTCTGAGCTAGCTGTCAGCACAGAGCCCGACACGGGGCTCAAACCCACAAACGTGAGATCTGACCTGAGCCGAAGTCGGAGGCTTAACCGACTGAGCCACCCAGGTGCCCCTGGATTTCCATTTGGATTTGGGGAAATCGAGGATGAATGTAGAGAAGATGATGCTGGAATTAGCAAGGAGGGACCAGGAGAAGGAATAGATGTGCTGTGGCAGGGCGGCCTCATTAATAATTAGGGAGGGGAAGAGAAGTCTGCCAAGGATAATAGACATGCCATTCTCCTCCAGCTCATTGCTCCCGCTCTGTCCCCACTGGTCCTTGCTGTAAGATAAATCACAGGGCAGGAAGTTTAAAATGATTTGGGATCGATTGTGTTTGCTTAAATAACAATTTCCCTAACCTCAGTTTCATGATGCAGCATTTCTAGTGTAAATAATTTACCATAGAAGCACTAAGGCAGGTCTGTGTGGTATGGAAGTAAACTTAACCTCAAAGTGATAGACAACATAAAGCTTTCAGTGTATGTTTTGAAACTCATGGTATAATGGAAGGATATTTCAAGGGCATAGAGGAAGCAGCAAAATTGGGCCAGCTATAATCATGAAATTCCAGAAGATATTAATTGTGTGGACACAAGTTCAGTTACTCTTCAGACTTACTAATTTATATACATATATATATGTGTGTGTATTATATATCTTAGAGCTGAGGTATGTGGATTCATAAATGAATACTGTTTCTTCCTATAAACAGAAGTTTGGATTTAGAAAATCCTTCTTGTTTCACATGTTAAAAATATATTTCAAGGATGCAGAAGAACTGCAGAGAAGTTAAAATAATTTCTCTCCTACATTTATTTGTAGAGACATCAAAACATTTATTGAGATCCCTGTTGCAGGTTATGCGTATATATAGACTATTACTATCAAAGGTATTACTATAAAATGAATGTTATGATACACTTATTAACAAATGTTTTGCATATTGCTTTACCATTTCTTTTCTGAAAAAAAGCATTTGCTTTGCAAATATGCACATCACATTGGTAATTATGGTTTCAAATGCTCTCTGTCATTACTTTGCATGGCTATTTAGTAACAATCTCCAGGTTTTAAGGGAGCAGTCATTCTCAAAGGGCCCAAAACCACCATGAGGAAGCAGCGCAGTGGAGTAAGATTCGAGAGCTGATTTCCAAAAGTCCCCGTGTGGCGACTGCATCTCCCCCACTGCCAACAGGTGACAAAACCCAAGACAGTCATGATATATAAACCATATGAATCAAATCAGGATAGAGCACGTGCATATTTTTGCAGTATCAGAATTTCCTAATGGAAAAATTTGAAAGAATGTGACATTGAAACTATAATTATGATATCTGGCCTTGTCAATTTTGAAAATATTTTCCATAAAGTTGAAGCCACAACAAGCACAAAGAAAATTAGTTTTAAATAATTTAGGTTATTTATAATCCCATGAGCCTGCCGGGTATTAATTTATTTGGTAAGTGTTTGTGAAATCCCTGCTGTGTGCATTCCTTCTGTTAGGTGCTTCTGATACAGCGGCCAGTAGATCCCACAGGCCCTGCCTTCGCAGACCTTACAGTCTGCCGGTGGAAGGCAGTAGCAGACAAATAAATGAATGACAGTAATAGTGTGGCGTAAGCACCAGTATATGGCATAAGCCATACAAAGAACAATAGAAATATACATAGTACTTACCTCCTTTGGCCTGGGTGGGAGACCCCCTCGAGGACGTGATGCTGAAACAAAAACCCGAAAACTGAGTATAATCCCTTCAATCTGTGTCCCTGTAATGGACATCAAACCTGGGTCACCTTGATGGAAATCAAAACTCTTTTTTTTCCCTATGTGTTGTTTCCACATTTCTATATAGTCTTTATAAATATTTCATCTCTGGTGTAATCTTTCTTCACATTAATACATAAGAGTATCCCAAAGTTTTCCTTGGGTGGTTTTGATTTTTGCCGTTCAGTAATGTTGGTGAGCAAATCTGTTGTTTATTTCCTTATCCTTAGCCCCAACCCAATGCTTTTTCTAAAAATAATTATTGGTAAAAACAAATACTCTTCCATTTTTACTATTAATATTTATTTATATGGAGTAGTACTGCTCATATACATTGTCTGTATTATTCTCTATAAATGTATCTTACAAGTTTGGGCAGCTCAGTTGGTTAAGTGTCCAACTTTTTGGCTCAGGTTATGATCTCATGGCTCATGAGTTCAGGCCCCACATTGGGCTCTGTGCTGGCAGTGCAGAGCCTGCTTGGGATTTTCTCTCTTTCTCCCTCTCTCTCTGACTTTCCCCTGCTTATGCTGTCTCTCTCTCTGAAAATAAATAAACCTAAAAAATTGTTTAAATAAAATATAATTGATTTTTGTTAGGGTGCCTAAGAGGCTCAGTCAGTTGAGCATCTGACTCTTGGTTTTGGCTCAGATCATGATCTTGTGGTTCATGAGATTGAGCCCTGTGAGCCCTGCATTGGGGACTTATGCTGAAAACACAGAGCCTGCTTAGGATCTTCTGTCTCCCTTTCTCTCCACCCCTCTTGAGCTGTCTCTGTCTCTGTCTCTGTCTCTCTGTCTCTCTCTCTCAAAATAAGTAAATAAACATTGTTTTAAAAATCCTAATTTTGGTTAACTTTCATTACATTGAGATTTTTCATTTTAATAATTGTAATCCATTACTCTTAGCTTTTCTTACCACTTCAATGCTGTAAGTTGACAGAACTGATATTTATTGTATTCTGCTTAAAAAAGATTTTTTACATGTTAAAATAGATGTGATTCTTTAATTCATTTGGAGAAACTGTGGAGAATGGATTTGACCCCCTAAATGGCTAGTAAGTTTCCCATCACCATTGATTAAATAGTCATTTCTTTGATACCAATAGGTGAGCTTTGCTCATGTACAGCGTGCTCTTCTCTGAGGACTGGTGGAAAGGTGGCTTCTTCAGGATTCTGTGAGAGTCCATTTCGTTGGTACATCTGCTTCTCCTGCTGCTTCTCTTTCTCCTGCTTTCCATTCCCCATTCCATGTTCCTTTTTATTGTGAAACTTGAAATTCTATTTGGAGAAGATTCTGAATAAGCCTGAAAAACCGAAATTCTAGTAGAAAATGTAGATTCCCTTAAATGCAGATGACCATACCTTGAATTAGCAACTACTGATATGCTCAGTCACCTTCATGTCCGAGTCAGACATAAACTATGTGTGTTTCAATACCAAACCATAAAATTGAGAAATAGCTTCTGGGAAAGATAATTTTATACCATATATTTTCAGACTCAGCTCACCTTTAATGTATAGATGTTTACATCTGTCATTCTTCCATGAATTACATCAATGTGAGTAAGTACATCTATCGGAGGGAAGCAGAAGTTAAAGGTGAAAAAGAAATTAAACTTTTTTTTTTAGTGTTATCTAGTATAATCAGTTAATGTGGAAAACAATCTTTGAGTTTTTCCAGATGTTATGCATCTGGTCAAAATCTCGACTTTAAATTTGACATGTCTCTGGTACAATTCTTCGGTTACCTAGGCAAAGTACAGAAGTTGCTTTCAGTTTATAGAGTAAATGCTACTATTTTAAGAGCTATCCAATGTCTCAGTAAACTGATTCTTTCTGAAGCCATTTCTACTTAATTTTGATTAGAGGAATGTTCATGAGTGTGTTTATAGCCCCAAAGCTGAGTGTAAAATTTTAGAGTCCACAAGATGATAGAGGTGTGTGCATTTCCTGATATAATGGAGCTTTCATATTTGTTACAACAAACAGCTATCAGCTTAGAGCTTAGAGGGCGAAGTAACCCCTTAGGTAGCTAATGTGTACTCATAGAATGTGGTCACTAGAAACGACCCTTCCATTTAAAGAGTTTCAATCACCGACACATCCTTGGGATGGAATTATGAGTCCAAAAATTGCAGTGATACCTCATCTCAGGGTGAGTGTTGGAAGTGTGTCAGTGGAGAAAGGAAAACTAGTAGGAAAGGTAGGAAGAGAAGGGGTGATGTGGCACAGCTGTGTGAAGCACAGAAGTCTGGTTCTTCTGCCATCATGACTGCAGAGACTGCATGAAGATCAACTGTGAATCCCAAGGAGAGGAGCAAGGAGTGAATGAATCCTGTGTGAAGCTCCTGGACCCCCAGTTTACATTTCTCCACTTACTCAATGAAAAAGTTGAGAATGCACTGTGAGAGAATGCCAGTTGTCAGGAGGAGGCTATGGGGACCAGCAAGAGGGCAGTGAGTCCCAAGGAGGAACTGGGCTAGCAAGGGGGAGATGCCAATCCATAGATGGACAAAGAGCAGTGGGTGCATATTTGACCTACTGCATCTACACATGGATGTAGGTTCCTCAGCAGAAGCAGCCCTCCCATTGTGATCCACCAGCCCTGGGCAGGGCCAGGTGGGTGACTCCCTCTCTGAGAAGATAAGGGCTTAAATCTTTGTGGAAGAAATGAGATAAAATCCACAGATAAATGAGATAAAATCTCTCTCTCTCTCTCTCTCTCTCTCTCTCTCTCTCTCTCTCTCTCTCTCCCTCTCTCTCTCCCACACACACACACACACACACACACACACGCCTGGGATGGCATTCTTTCTCATTCCTCTTAAGATTCTGTCATTGAACAGAGCATGTGGAAAGAATTCTAATTCAGTTGCAATTTGGGGGATCAGTATAAGCCCACAGTCTAGAGTTTGTTGTCTTGCTAAGGTAGTTGATTATAGTCTTTGGTCATAGGTTCTTGGAAAAAAATATGTGGATATTGTGAGAATTAGGGTGTACATCTGGATGGCTTTTTGTGCAGTCTAAACAGTGAGGGAGCTCACCTGAATTTCTATTAAATACTTCTGGGAAAACCAGTGCTGGTTTTGGGTTCTGAGGTGTTTTCATTAATGGACCTTTAGGGAAAGTCCTTGTTTCTGTTTCTTTGTTATTTGTTTCAGTTTATTTCCTCTCAGACATAAGAGCCATCTAGCCATATCAGTTTTTATCTCTAAGGTTGGGTAAGTGTGGCCTTGTGTCACTCATAAAAAAAATCTCTACTGAACTCAAATTCCATTTGTGGAGTTGGATCCCCAGCAGTGTAAGTAAAGAGTGCAAAAGTGCCTGAAGAGTGTCCCTGGAATCCCCTTCTAAGTGGAATTTACTCTCCTGGGAATTGTATTTTGTATGTGCCAACTCATTTTTTTAATGTCTATATCTACAGAATAATGGGCCCTTCTACCCAATGGAATGTATAGTTTATCCTGCCCAATCTTTTCACTTCCAGGATTACCAAAGAGAGGCACAGTACTTATGTGACTTTCCCAAGGTCACTAAGAGCTCATTGCAAAGATCACAGTAGGCCACCTAGTCCAATGCTGATCTAATAATATTTTTGAGAAAATTGCTAATATAAATTTAAAATTATGGTTGGAGCACTTTTTCTGGTCTGAGTTGTCAACACAGGGAGGAAAAAATGCACACAGAGTTGATTTATGAAAACCAAATAAAAATAATTGTTTACCATAAAGTTAGAAAAGTCATTCTTTTGCAGCCACAGCCATATAATTACTACTACACGATTGCTTCTTGATGTTAATGAAGGCGTTTAAATATACTGGGCCTATAAAAGGTTTTTTAGGGCTGGAAATGCTACACTTCATGTTTTTAATTACTTTGTAGAGTTTGAATGAAGGTAAGCAATAGTATAAAGACAACATTTTACGCTAGAGAATTCTTACTTCTACTGTAGAGTCTGGCTTCAGTGTTTCTTGCAAAAGAGCTTTGAAATTGGGCGTGTAAGAAGTTATAGTTTTTGCTATCATGTACCTAAACCTTCTAGAACATTTAAAACATTTTAAGTGAATTCTGCAGCATTAGGTTGAATAAAACCGATGTTAATATTTGGAGTACAGACTAATATTGGTTTGGCATTTTAAAGATTTCCTAATTTCAAAAAACAGTGAACAGCAGAACTGAATTTCTGTAAGGTCACATTCAGAGCCTTTGTAATCTCAATTATTTCAAATCTGATAAAAAGCTTGATTTACTTCAATTTGATAATTTTTTGACCTTTACAAATATTAAAATGTTCTTGTACATATATGAAATAAACTCAAGATTCTCTGAAACTAGAAATACGGCAGCTTCAGTAGTTTCAGCACGTGTGACACAGAGACATTTCTTTATCTCTAAGTTGTACCTAGATACAATGTCAAATGTATGTCAAATAATATTTCACTTAAAAAGAATTGTTGACACCTGTTTTATTAGAGTTATAATTTAAACCAGAGGCTCTTAATGAAATCTAAAAATCTTCTGGCTCTCTGCCCTTGGACAGGTCACTGTTCCTCAGCAGACTTTGTAATTTCATGAAATGAAATGGTGGCGGTGGAAACATGAACTGATCAGAAATCTTGTAGAAGGTGTTGGTATGCACAGGTGTTGTTTAACAAAGTGCAATGCAGAGTTGCCTTAATATATTTTCAGAATTAACTCATTATATTTGGGTGAATATGTTACCTTATGTCAACCATGTCTGCAGTAGATTATATGATGTTCTGACATATTGGTACTGAACTTGGCCATGTGACATTTCCCTCAATCCAAAAAATTAAGTGATCCCAAACTTGAGACTTTAAAATTCTGACTTTAGATAATAATAAGCTTAAAATAAAAATAAGGTGTGGGCTTCTTGGCCCCCCCCCCCCTCCGCGCCGCCTCGCGGAGCCAGCAGGCCTGGCTCCCCTCCCTGGCCCTGACAGTCGGGCGGGCTGCCCTGAGGAGGCCGGGAGGGGAGGGCTGGGCCAGCTGGCAGGTGGGCGAAGATGCTGAACTTCTGCGCTGCCCCCAACCTCACGAGGAAGAGCACGCAGTCGGACCTGGCCTTCTTCAGCTTCCCGCGGGATCCGGCCAGATGCCAGAAGCAGGTGGAGAATTGTAGGAGAGCAGACTTAGAAGATAAAACACCTGATCAACTCAATAAACATTATCGATTATGTGCCAAACACTTTGAGACCTCCATGATCTGCAGAACTAGTCCTTATAGGACAATTCTTCGAGATAATGCAATACCAACAATATTTGATCTTACCAGTCATTTGAACAATCCACATAGTAGACACAGAAAACGAATAAAACAATTGAGTGAAGATGAAATCAGGACACTGAAACGGAAAAAAATTGATGAAACTTCTGAACAGGAACAAAAACATAAGGAAATCAACAACAGCAATGCTCAGAACGCCAGCGCAGAAGAAGGGGGTGAAGAACAGGATGAAGACATTTTACCTTTGACCCTAGAAGAGAAAGAAAACAAAGAATACTTAAAATCTTTATTTGAAATTTTGATTCTTATGGGAAAACAAAACATCCCTCTGGATGGGCACGAAACTGATGGGCTCCCAGAGGGACTCTTTACTCCTGATAACTTCCAAGCACTGCTGGAGTGCCGGATCAGTTCTGGCGAAGAGGTTCTGAGAAAGCGCTTTGAGACAACAGCAGTTAACACGTTGTTCTGCTCGAAAACACAGCAGAAGCAGATGCTAGAGATCTGCGAGAGCTGCATTCGGGAGGAAACCCTCAGGGAAGTGAGAGACTCCCACTTCTCCATCATCACTGATGACGTCGGGGACATAGCGGGGGAAGAGCACTTGCCCGTGTTGGTGAGGTTTGTCGACGAGTCTCATAACCTGAGAGAGGAATTTGTGGGCTTCCTGCCATACGAAGCCGATGCAGAAATTTTGGCTGTGAAGTTTCACACCACGATAACTGAGAAGTGGGGACTGAACATGGAGTACTGTCGTGGCCAGGCTTACATTGTGTCCAGTGGGTTTTCTTCCAGAATGAAGTTGTTGCTTCTAGGCTTTTAGAGAAATATCCCCAGCCTGTCTACACACTTTGCTCTTCCTGTGCTTTAAATATGTGGTTGGCAAAATCCGTGCCTGTTGTGGGAGTATCTGTTGCATTAGGAACCATTGAGGAAGTCTGTTCTTTCTTCCATCCATCTCCACGACTGCTTTTAGAGCTTGACAATGTCATTTCTGTCCTCTTTCAGAACAGTGAGGAAAAGGGTAAAGAACTCAAGGAAATTTGCCATTCTCAGTGGACAGGCAGGCATGATGCTTTTGAAATTTTAGTGGACCTCCTGCAAGCACTTGTTTTATGTTTAGATGGTATAAGTAGTGACACAAACATTAGATGGAATAACTATATAGCCGGCAGAGCGTTTGTACTCTGTAGTGCAGTAACAGATTTTGATTTCATCGTTACCATTGTTGTTCTTAAAAATGTCCTGTCTTTTACAAGAGCCTTTGGGAAAAATCTCCAGGGGCAAACCTCCGATGTCTTCTTTGCAGCTAGTAGCTTGACTGCAGTGCTGCATTCACTAAATGAAGTGATGGACAATATTGAAGTTTATCATGAGTTTTGGTTTGAAGAAGCAACAAATTTGGCAACGAAACTTGATATTCAGATGAAACTCCCTGGGAAGCTCCGCAGAGCCCAGCAAGGTGACCTGGAGTCTCAGCTAACCTCCGAGAGTTACTATAAAGAAACCCCAAGTGTCCCAACAGTGGAACACAGTATTCAGGAGCGGAAAGATATATTCTCAGAACAGCACCTCAAAGCTCTTAAATGCTCATCTCTGGTACCCTCTGTCATGGGACAGCGCAAATTTAATACATCAGAGGAGCACCATGCTGACATGTACAGGAGTGACTTACCCAATCCTGACATGCTGTCAGCCAAGCTGCATTGTTGGAGAATCAAGTGGAAACAGAGGGAAAGATACAGGGCTTCCATCCACCATTTATGAAGCCCTGCATCTGCCAGACATCAAGTTGTTTCCTAATGTTTATGCACTGCTGAAAGTCCTGTGCATTCGTCCTGTGATGAAGGTTGCGAATGACACTATGAACATGGGCGGAAGCTCTCAAAGCATACCTGAGGAACACTTTGACAGACCAAAGGTCAAGTAATTTGGCTTTGCTTAACATAAATTTTGATATAAAACACGATTTGGATTTAATGGTGGACACCTATATCAAACTCTATAAAACTAAGTCAAAGAATCCTACAGATAACTGAGAAATCATTGAAAATACCTAGGAGACTTTTAAAGTGGGATTTCTCTTATGTTTGATATTTGGAAAAATCTGTAAGAAATTTGAAAACATCTTACAGAAAAGCTGTCAGGTGTATGTAGGCCACTTAATCACTGCGTATCTTGACCTGTCGACCTCTTCATTGAGTACATTAGCCATTGATAATCTGCCTATTTAAATGGCCCCTGTTTGAACTCTTACGCTTTGGAGACGTAACTGTTCTTCCAGAAGATAGCATTGAAAGTGCCGCATTACATTTCTGTGGAAGCCCTGCCAATGGCACTTTGGAATTGTTTTAGTTAGGTCATTTTAGAAATAACACTTATTATCACTGGATCCAATTGTCGGGTATTGAGGTATCAGTTCTTAGGAGAAATAGATTTTCAAGAGGTGTGGTGGAAAGGAATACATTTTATAAAATGTTACAGTGAAGCTCATGAGTGACCTGGAGTGTTAAATATGTTAAAAATCTGTAACAGACAGTTAAGGGAGTTATCAGTCAGCTGGAGAGAGAGAAAACAGAAAACGTGAACTTGCCAAGCAAGGATTTCAGTGTAGATTTTGTCTTTATCAAATGAACTTAAAGGAACAAGTTACAGTTACGGTTTGAATGGGTGAGCCTGCCATTGTCGGTGCACATTGGGTGGTTGCTGTTTACATTCCTTTGTTGAGCCTACATCTCCATAAGATTTTTAGCAGGTATTTGTTGAACACCTCTGTTTCATGGTCAAGACAGGATCAGAGGCCATGGATACTGACAACTGATTTGTCTGTTTCCCTCTTTTTCTATGACTATATTTACTGCCTCATCTTGATTTATAAAAAAAAAACCTGGAAAACCTACAAAAATAAGTGTTTTGTGGTTTATCTAGGAATAATACAGAAAATATTACTGTTATTTTGGTGAAGAAAATCAATTTTGTATAGTTTATTTCAACCTAAATAAAATGTGAATTTTGTTTAAAAAAATAAGGTGTGAAGTTTTTGATGAAATCTTTATGAAATCACTTACCCCTTCTATTAATCTGGATACAGGTGAACATACTATTTTACCATGAAGATTTTCCAAACAAGATAAAACAAAATACATTTTCCATTTAAATCTGCTCATTGAGTCACTAGTTCATGTTTTAAATTTTGAATTAATAGGCTGGTGAAAAGCAATAAGAGGCATCTCCTTAATAAGACTGAATAATTAACATATTTTTTGTTGACAAGTATATTCAGTGTCTTTGTGCTACAGTTACAGATAGATGTTATCATCAACAGTATCTGGCATTTATTTTACTTAAAGCTATTATTTTTCCTTTTTTATTAAATTTTTATTTATTTTTGAGAGACAGAGAGAGACAGAGCATGAGCAGGGGCAGAGGCAGAGAGAGAGGGAGACACAGAATCTGAAGCAGGCTCCAGGCTCTGAGCTGTCAGCACAGAGTCTGATGCGGGACTCAAACCCACAGACCACGAGATCATGACCTGAGCCAAAGCTGGATGCCCGACTGACTGAGCCACCCAGGCACCCCTTAACTATTATTTTTTTTGACAGTGAGTCATAGAAGTAAACATTCTCAGTAATGATGTAATTTTTGTAAAAATTTATTATGCTTCAGTAACTGTCAGTAAACTTTATACTCAATAATATACAATTCTCATAGAGTTGGTATTTTTATTTTTGTTTTAAAGTCAGAGTGACCAAATTTAGAATATGTCTACATTTTTATGGCCTTAATACTTATTTTAAGTGATAGGCTGCCTGAAGTACATGCATGCATTTCTGGGAAAAGTAAGCTTTTTGTTTCCATTAGGGTGAAACGAAGGTGTTATTCCAAGAACATTGGGACTGGCTAAGAATCCTGAAGCTGAATCATGATAAGACTCATCAGTTGGAAACTCTTTCCCAGGAGGCCAAGTCATTCAATGTTTTATATCTAATTCTAGGAAATAATGGCAGATGCCTAATTTAAATAAACAAAGAAAGGATGTACTACCTGTCCCACCCAAGAATGTCAGAGTCATGGCAGGCACAGCCTGAGGCTAGTCATTCACCCAATAAATATTTATTATTACCCCCACGGAGTATTAGACACTGTTCCAGATGCTAGGGATAAAGTTGCTTCAAAATAACAACAAAAATGGAAACCCTTGCCCTTGAGGAGCAGACACTCTGTAATGTGGAAGACATGTAAATAAGCAAGATTCATAACATTCTGATGGCAAGACTTGCTAAGAAGAAAATTAATCCAGGAAGGTAGAGATGAAATAGTGACGCCAACCATGCTTGAAGTTTTAGATAGGGAGGTCATGGAAATGCACAAAGTGAAACATGAAAAAATACAGCAACAACCTTCCTCATGCATCACTTCTATTTTCGGATGAGTTTGCTTCCAAAGCACACACTCTATGGAGTTGTTTATAGAGCTGAAATGTTAAGTAGCTGGAAGAAAAACATGAAAACACAAGCATTTCTGTTCTAGTAATAGTGTGGCCACAAACTTCCCACCTCAGGATCCCAGATAACAGGTAACTAAGAGTCTCCTATGGTTTGCCTCTCTCTGTTTTTATCTTATTTTCTTTCCCTTACCACTATGTTCATCTGTTTTGTTTCTTAAATTCCACATATGAGTGAAATCATACGATTTTTTGTCTTTCTCTGACTTATTTTTCTTTGCCTAATACACTCTAGTTCCACCACATTGTTGCAAACGGCTAAATGAAGGGCACTGAGGAGGGCACTTGTTTGGATGAGAGTTGGGTGTTATATGTAAATGATGAATCATTGGATTCTACTCCTGAAACCAACCTACACTGTATGTTAACTAATTTGAATTTAAATAAGTAAGTTAAAAAAAACCAAAACACAGGTAACTGAGAGGAAACATGAGACAGAATTAAATAATTTCTGTTGCGCATCTCACAGCCCTCCAGGCCTCTCAGGGGACATTTTTCTGTTCCCTCCCCTCTTGCTAGAGCCCAACCTCACTTCTCCCACCCCAAGGCCCTGTTGTCAGTGGAGATGAAGGTGACCTTGTCTGAATGCAAATTGGACTTGGTTTCTAAGAAAGTCTTTTCTGTTTGAACTTGCATATTTCAATTCTGCCATGAAATACAATATAAGGACACGTTCTTCTAGAACTTTGGGGTATAGCATGCACTCATGTTTCTTTCAGCTCTGCTTCACTTCCTCTTTTTCTTTTTCCCTTTGTCATCTCCTTTCTCCTCATCCTTTCTGGTCCTTCCTTCCTGTGCCTTCTCTTGTCTCTTCCTACTCTTCTTCTCTATTGAATTGTCACAGTGTGTGAAGGATTGTCCCAAGAGCCAGAAGACTGTAAAGAACTTACCGCCTCATGACGCCTGAGCCCCTCAGGGGGTGAGGTGAAGGAAGCCTTCACCACAGGGCGTCCTGAGGAGAGGACATTGACGGCAAAAGGCAGCAGCACTGGGAGCTGTCTGCTCACCTTTGTACCAGACACTTGTTACATGAGGCTTCAGATCCCCTCTGCCTCCCTGCCTCTGGGGCCTTTTGTCACTCTTGTCAGTCACAGCCATCCCTGTGGCTACCAGTTCTGAGTGGGCTGCCACCAGACACCCAGGCTTGGACCTTGCCCTCCTGCCGGCAGCTTCTCCTGGTGGTGTTGAGTTGTGACTGCAGGGAGGCCACTGGAGAGGAGGCTCATGGCACACAAATGGTGGAGGATACCTGAGGGGAAGAACTTCCATTTAGCCTTCCAAGACTGTGTGTCAGGCGGAGGAGAGATTTATCTCTTTCTCCCCAGAAGGACTGTCCTGAGAAGCAGTTACTACCTCTTGGTAGACAGTCTGCAAGATGGAGCTATGAGTGCCCGTAGGTGGTGGCCAGTTGCTAGAATGTCCATTTCCTGACTTTCCTTCCCTTCTTCTTCACTCTTGTTTCTCGAGATTGCATTGCCTTCCTGAAAAAAGTCCCTCAGGGTCTGCTGTCCCTAGTCCTGGTGCTCCTGGTGATGACCTCTTTTCTGTATATCCCTGTCTTCAGGCACTTAGAGCCAAATATTTTTCACAATAATCAAGTTTCTATATATATATCCCTGTATCCAAGACATCTCTAATAATTCTAAATACAGCTCTAATGTTTGTTTATTTAGGTAAACCAAACAAGGTGTGTGTCTGCCAGCCTACCTGTGCAAAGGATGATGGGATGGTGAAGCAGAACTTTCCGGACTGTTTCATGTTGCTTAGACCTTGTCTGCCAAATAATCCATAGAGATGGACCCTATTCAACTGTGGATTAGCTCTCGTGACTCACCAACCTGTTCCAGTATGTTCCAGCTTTAGAGAAAAACTAGTGTCATGAATATCTGACCATTTCTGAAGATTGGAAAAACAGCCATAAATTGTTTTCATTCTTAAAAATAATGAATATAGTGCAGGACAACAAAGGCATCTCTTGTTCTCCTCACTATGATTTGTTCAGTAACTAAATCTGTCCAGAGACTTCTTTCTGTAGATGGCTGGAAGCTTGCATCACTCCCTGCCCTTAGCACTAGACACCTGCTGAACAAGGTGTTGACCAGAAAATGTGAGCAACTGGCTCAGCATTCCTGGAGTCTGACGTTTGGTGTAAGAAACAGACCCACTTGATCCCAAGTTGCTCTATTTCTGTCACAGGGCTTTTAGTTGGCTCTGGGCTCTGCATGCTGTCATTCCTCAGTCACTGCTGTCCCCATGCTCTGAATATACCACAGGTGTGTGGATGGGGTCAACAGGTCCACCAAATTCCCATTCTTTCTATTGTGAATTGGAAGTCCAAACAAAACCTGCCTCCAATGAGCAGTTCATGAACCTGATGAAAATTCATGTAGGTTGCAAAGTCACTGTTTCCTGCTGTTTGTTTTTGTGTTCTAAAGAGCATCGCTTCTGGGTAGTACTTTGTATAAATGATTCTCATTTCTATATAAACTTGCACTCTGTCAGGGACCCTGTCTGTGTAGAAAATTCCAAAAAATCAAGGTTGCAGGGTGCAAGGTCAACACACAAAAGGCAGTTGCAATTTTATATACTAGTAGTCAACAATTGTAAATACAGTTTTTAAGATGCTATTTTTAATAGCATCAAAATAGCACCAGATTTGCTATAAATCTAATAAAACGTGTGCAAGATCTGAGTGCTGCTAAAATAAATCCAAGGAAATCTGAACAAATGGAGAGATACATTGTATTCATAAATTGGAAAACTCAGTGTTGTTAAAATGGCATTTATCTCCTGAATGATCTATGGATTCAAAACAATTCCAGCCAGAATCCCAGCAGAGTATTTTTGTAGAAATCAACCAGCTGATTCTAATACATGAGTATGGAAAAACAAACTAGAATAGCCAAGATAATTTTGAAAAAGAAAAATGAAAACTTGAATATTTACACTGTGTGATTTCAAGATTTACTTATATCATGTAAGGTCTAAAATTTCATATGCCTCCTTGACATCTGTGAGCCTCCTGGGGCTCCCCGCCAAACCGTAAGCTCCCCAGCTCTCACTGAATATGCACCTTTTAGCCAGAAAGCCTCTGTCAGCTGCACCAGCCCAGCTAGCCTGGGCTTCATGTGCTCTACCCTCACGCAAGCTTTCACACAAGCCAATCCCCCTGGTAACCATGGAGTACCCTATCCTCTTCACATTACAAAGCCTGCCTCCCACAGCCCTGTTGGTTTACTCTGTTACTGAGTGTAACCCAGTAACCTTGTGTGGTGTGGTGTGCCCTTCTTCCCAGGGTTGTGCGTACATGTGGCTGAGACACTGCCACCAATCTGAGCTGTCTAGTGCTGTGATCAGAGCACCACAAAACCATCTTCAAGTCAGCTTGCTATCGGTGAAAGGACATATATGTGAATTGAATGGAATAAGAGAGTCCAGGAATACACCCACATATACATGATCAATTGATTTTCAACAGTGTTGTGAAGGAATTTGTGAAGAAAGAAAAGACTTTAAGCAAATGGTGCTGAACAGTTGGGTATCCGTATTAAAATCCCAAACAAACAACAAAAAATAACTTCAATGCTTCCTTTGTACTATATGCAAAAATGAACTCAAAATGGATTATAGACTTAAATATAAAAGTTAAAACCATAACACTCTTACAAAAATATAGAAGGGGTGCCTGAGCTTGAGGGGAAGAGCACTGGGTGTTGTATGGAAAACAATTTGACAATAAAATATAAAAAAAAAAAGAAGGGGTGCCTGAGTGGCTTAAGTGTTTGACTCTTAAATTCAGCTCGGGTTGTGATCTCACAGTTCATGGGTTCAAGCCCTGCTCTGCACTGCTGGTGCAGAGCCCGCTTGGGATTCTTTCTCTCCCTCTCTCTCTATCCCTCCCTTGCTCTCTCTTAAAATAAATAAATAAACTTTAAAAAATAAACACCTTCTGCTCCTCAAAATCCACTATGAAAATGAAACAAAGGCAAACCACAAACTGAAGAAAATTTTTGCTATTCACACATCTGGTAAAGGACTTGTATCCAGAATATATGAAGAACTTCCCGAACTCAATATTAAGAAAATATGCATCTCAATTTTTTTAAAAATTTGAAGAGACACTTTACTAAAGAATATATACTGATGACAAATAAAAACAGACAAATACACTAACATCACTAGTCATTAGGGAAATGCAAATTTAAAACATGAGGTTAACACTAACACCTCTTAGGTTGGCAAAGAACAAAAAAGAGAAAGAGAGAGGGAGAGAGAGGGAAGAGAGAAAAGGAAGGAAGGAAAGAAGGAAGGAAGGAAGAAGGAAAATAAAGAGGAAACAATACCAAGTTCTGACAAAGATGTGGAACAATTGGAATTTAAATACCTCACTAGTAAGATACTTACACTTATTGTATAGCCAATTTGAAAACAGTTGGATGGTCTGTTATATAGTTAACCATATGCTTATAATGCGACCCAGCAATCCCGATGTTGGGTATTTATTCAGATGAAATGAAAATGTCTTCTCACACAAAAATCTCTAAGCAAATGATTATAGCAGTTTTATTTATAATTACCCCCAACTGGAAAAAAGAAACAACAACCAACTACCTGTTATCTGGTGAATGGATATTCCTCTGATGGAATATTAATCAGCAATAAAAAGTAGCAAACTATTGATACCCAAAGTAACATTGATGAATCTCAGATGCATTATGCTAAGTCATAGAAGCCAGTCTCAGAATGCTCCATAATATATGATTACATATATGATGTTCTGAAAAAGGTCACACTCTAAGGACTGGAGAGAGATCAGGGGGCACCAGTGGCGAGGGAATCAGGGCAGTAGTTGACTACAAATGTCATGAATTTGGGGACCGATGAAACATGTCTTGAGAGAAGTGGTTATTACATGACTGTATGCCTTTATCAGAACTTGAAATTGTATACACAAAAAAAGCAGTGAATTTTATTCTGTGTAAATTATACCTTAATAAGAAAAAAGGTTTTAATTTGTTTAGTGTTTATTTTTGAGAGAGAGAGAGAGAGAGAGAGAGAGAGAACAAGCGAGTGAGCACAAGTGAGGGAGGAGCAGAGAGAGAGAGGGAGACACAGAAACTAAAGCAGGCTTCAGACAGCTCAGAGCCTGACGTAGGGCTTGAACCCACCAACCATGAGATCATGACCTGAGCTGAAGTTTGACACTCAACTGACTGAGCCACCCAGGTGTCCCCCAAAAAATAAAAAAGATTTTAAAAGTCAATGACCACAATTGGAACAAATTGAACATTTTTCCTCATTATTTGTTTTGGGGCTTTGATGAATGGAGAGATCACAGCAATAGATTCTGTTTCTGCCTATACATTCTCAAGATCAAGATTACTTGTGTCAAGAGCTATTATGAAGTCCAAATTAGGTAATGTTTTTGAAACTGTTTTATATTTTATATTTTCTTCATTTATTTATTCAATAAATACTTAGTGACTAAATGGGCATTTTCCTAGAGGTGTGCCAGTCTTGGGGACTCACAGACGAGGAAGCTGTAGCCCCCTGCCTTGGGGAATTCCACATCTAAGATGTGAGGTTGACCTGTAAACAGATCCCTGCAGCAATGCACAATGAAGTCACTGTAGATCGTTATGAGGGAAAGTGGTCCCCAAATGAATGATTGAAGAACTTCTCCAGCTATGGGGCCATGGAAGGGAATCAAGAAACTTGGAAGGTCTTGTACATAATTTATAGAGTTCAGAACTTATCTGTAGGTAGCAGGGGCCACTGAAGTTTTTACATAGTTGTAGAAACATGAGCAAATTAGGTTTTAGAAAGGTCATCCTGATCACAGCGTTAATTGTAATGTAGAGGTGGGTGTGGGTGTGGGTATGTGTGTGATGACATTTGGGGGCAGTGGAGGCAGAAAGACCAGAAAGATCAGGGCCTGTTGGGTGAAAAGTGGTATCTGAGTGAAGCAGATAAATTTTAGAATAAATAGAATTTATTGTCTAATTCAAGGAGAAAAGAGAAAGCTACCTGACTCAGTGGATAGAGGTACTACTTAAATGGTATAAGACCCCACAAGGAAGGTTGTATTTGACAGAAGGGGGGGAAAGAGTGGGAGGAGCAGAGAGGATGAGAGTCAGTTCAGTGTTTGAAATCCTGAGATCGATGCGTCTGTTCTGAGATCCATGTGCTTTATAAGTGAAAATGTCCAATAGGTCATTGTGTAAATGGCTCTATGGTTCAGAAAAGACACCTTGGAGACGCAGATGTGGAGGTTATCAACGTGCTGGTAATAGATAAAGCCACATTTACAGTAACTTACATTTTCTGCTCCCTAGTTGAAAGAAAGAGCCAGAAGACAAGCCCTATTCGATTGGCAATCAGAGATTTCAGCTGAAATGACAAAATACCATCAGTATGCGCAGTGTGTGTGTCCTTCAGTTCTTGCTTTCCATTCTGTTGTTGTAGCGTGTGCTTTGTGCGTTTTTGTACCTGTTTCTTCCATGAAACTTACTTCTCTTATCTTCAGCTTTAAGCAACGTGTCTAGCACATAGTAGACAGATTTTTTTAAGCGACAAGATGGTATACTATCAATTGACCTTTCTTCAGTTCACTATATACACATTACATGCCTGTTAATTGAGGGGAAAAATTAGGTTTATCTGCGCTAACCCCCTCACTGGAGGGGTTACACGACTGTATGCCTTCGAATTCATCATTTATTTTCAATATTAGCTCTCATTAACATATATGTAGAGTGAAGCCAACATACCTCTCAGATAATCTGCTTAAGTTGGACTTGTTAGGAGTCTGAAGGCAGCGATTTTCCTGCCAGTTGTGGCTGGTGTCCTGATCAGATTGAATGCTTTTCTCAGCTCCGTCATCCAGACAACATAGAAGAGTTGTGTAAGATTGCTGCATGGGTCCTGGGGGCTGGCATGGCATCCTGCTCTGCCTGAAGCCACCTGAACTCTTAAACTAAGGAGTTTGGAAAAGGGGCTCTTGGAGACCATCTATAACCTATGGGGTGGAAGAGACAGCCCTAGGATGATTGCTAGAAAGGATATTTGAGAAGTGAGACATCTTTAGCCCTATTAAGTTCTTGCCCAAACTCCTTTTAGAAAATTATTTAAGGGGAGCCTGAGTGGCACAGTCAGTGAAGCATCTGACTTTGGCTCAGGTCATGATCTCAGGGTCCATGAGTTCCAGCCTCACGTTGGACTCTGTGCTGACAGCTCAGATCTAGGAGCCTGCTTCGGATTCTGTGTCTCCCTCTCTCTTCCCTTCCCCCACTTACATTCTGTCTCTCAAAAATAAATAAACATTAACTTTAAAATTTTTTTTTAATTATTTGAGAACATTGAGGTTGATATTAATGTAATGTGTTTGATTTTTCTTGTTCTCGTACGGCTTGTTGCATTGCTTATGTGAAGGGCAAATGTACACAGGCTCTTCACTCATATCCTGTATTGTTATCGATTTAGGCTTCTACAAAGTGGCAGGAAATGAGAAAAAAATGTTTCCTATTGTTCAGTCATAAGCCAATTACAAAATTCAAACCTTAGGTTATTGCTTCCTGGGAAATTTTATCTCAAAATAGATATAACTACTATTTCTACTAGCCAATAATTGATTATCCATGTATTAATACTCAAGAGTTCTATTATTCAGCCTTCTTTCCAGGACTTTTGGCCTTGCATTGAAATAGAGAGGTCCCATCGATCTTCCGGAGCATATAGTAAGGGCTTGCATAATATCAACATGTTTGTAAGAGTCTGGATTTTAGAAACAGGCTGTAACACCTTTACACATATATTGTCATGAGAGGAATGCATACACATCTACCCACAGCTATACAAAACATACCATTTAAGTTTTTTCATACTCTATATTTCTGAAACACACATGCATACACACATATTATAAAATAAAGTCTGCAGTCAAATTCTCTAGAAGTTAAAGTTTGTAAAGAAGATTATATTTTCATAAATTACTGCTCAGGAATAATAAGACAGTTTGGAAAAAGAATCAGCAGGTCTTTCATAGCTGCTACCAGATATTTTTCCCGTTGGGAATATAAATCTTTACGCAGTCCTCACCCCCACACGCAGTTTTCCTGTTCAGTACCATACTGATCCCTATCATTTCTGACCATCAGTGAACTCTCAATACCCATTCTAATCAAGAAACTAAAAAATGTATCAATCTTAAAACATCATCAATACAACAATTTGAGAACCAGGACAGACTTTATTAGGTATTTGATATTTGCAAAGATTGCATTAATCAAAACACATGCATCATAGGATCTCTTAAGAACACATTTCTTATAGGGGCACGTGGGTGGCTCAGTTGGTTAAACGTTCAGCTTTGGCCATGATCTCACAGTTCATTGGATTCAAGCCCCACCTCAGGTTTTGTGTCGACAGCTCAAAGCCTGGAGCCTGTTTCAGATCCTGTATCTCCCTCTCTCTCTCTGCCCCTTCCCTGCTTGTGATCTGTCTCTCTCTAGCTCTCAAAAATGAATAAACATTAAAAAAATTTTTTTAAATCGCATTTCTTATAGAAAAGTCTTCTAATTTAACAAATTAATTATATCTCATAAAGAATTTGAGATGAATAAAGAACTGTTGGTCAACATATGAAAATAGTTCCATTGCATATATTTGAATATTGTTACAGTAATTGTTAGCATAAGCTTCTCTGAAGACCTCTATATTTTAATTATATATTGAAATAATATTTAAAATAAAAAGATTAACAATACAGCTAAAACATTACATATATCTTAGAAGCCTCAAGTGTGCCCTTCTACAATCTGGAGGCCATTTACATTTAATGTGGTAATTGATATGTTTAAGCTTATGTCGTCTTTGTTCTATTTTCTCCCCTTTTTCCTTTTTCTACCTTCTTTTTGATTATTTTTAAATTAAATTTTACCCTATCTTATTTTTACTTATTACCCAGAACTCCTCGTTTTGTTCTCTTGATAGTTTCCTTTTTCTCAGTTTTATTGAGATGTAATTGACATATAACATTGTATTAGGTTTTGTTTACAACCTAATGATTTCATATATGTATATATTGTGAAATGATCACCACAGTAAGTTTAGTTAACATCTGTCATCACATGTAGCTACAACATTTTTCTTGTGATAACTTTTAAGATTTACTCTCTTAGCAACTTTAAAATATGCAATAGAGTATTATTAGCTATAGTCAATATGCTATATGTCACATATATATGGTTTTCTTTGGCTCAGAATATTCACCTTTAACCCGTCACAGTCTGTGTTCATGTGATGTTATAATACTTCATTTATTTTGAACCTTGCTGTGGAGTACTAGAATGTATGCCCTCCTAGCACTTATGCTGTTCTCATCACATTTTACTTATATATGTTTTAAAACTCCACAATACATAGTTTTGTTTATACAATCATCTTTCAAGGAAATATATGTAATACATAAAACATCTATATTTATCCATGTAGTTATTATTTCCAGTGCTCTTCATCCCCCCCCCCCCTTTTAAAAAAATTTTCACCTGGTATCATCTCCTTCTATCTCTAGGACTTCTTTTCCTATTTCTCATAGTGGCAATCTCCTGGTGTCCAAAAAGTCTATTTCACCTGAATTTTCTGTTGCTACCCACATGACATATCTTGGTCCAGCTTTTTGTTTTTATGCTCCCTATGTTGTATTTGAGGTGAGATGCCACAGACAGCATATTGATGAATCATGTTTTTTTCTTTTTCCTTTTTTTCTTTTTTAGCAACTCTGCCAATCTGTCTTAATTGATGTTTTTAGACTCTTGTATTTAAGGTAGTTATTTATATGCTAGAGCTTTAGTCTGTCATTTATTATTTGTTTCTGTTTGTTCTGCTTCTTTATCTCTTTTTTAAATCTTCCTGTAGGTTATGTGA
Source organism: Suricata suricatta (assembly GCF_006229205.1). NCBI lineage: Eukaryota > Metazoa > Chordata > Mammalia > Carnivora > Herpestidae > Suricata > Suricata suricatta. The sequence continues at coordinate 58,576,183 of NC_043713.1, read as the reverse complement.
AATCTTGATTTCTTTACAGTATTTTGAAGGTATTACTTAGTACAGTTTTCTTAGTGTTTTCTCTAAGTATTACAATATACATATATAATAGATTATTGGTATTGATGTTTTTACCACTTAAAATGAAGTGTGACTAGATTACTTCCATTTAAATCCCTTTATTATTTCCATTAAATATATCATTGTCTTAATTTATTTCCTATACATATATCAAATACCATATCAAATGGTGTTATGATTTTTTACTTCAATCATCAAATATGATTTAAGAAACTCATTAAAAGGATATCTGTTACATTTAGCCCAATTTTGACCCATTCTAAGATCCTTTCTTTCTGAAGTTCCAAGCCTTCCTCTGTTATTATTTCATTTCTGTTAAATAGTGTCATTTAGTCATCCTTAAAATGTAGAGTTACTAGAAATAAATAGCCTTAGTTTTTCTGTATCTGAGAATGTCTTTATGTTTGCCAGACCTAGAGTTCATGATTGGCAGTTCTTTTCTTTCAATACTTGAAAAATCTTATATTGTTTCCTTCTGGCATCCATGGTTTCAGATGAGTTACATGTTCTGATTTGAATGGCTTTCCCAATCGATAGCACATGATTTCTCTCTGGGTGCTTTCAGAGTTTTTTTCTTTGTCATTCATTTTCAAAAGCTTAATTAAGGGTGTTTTGGCAAGAGTTTCTTTGGGCTGAGCCTTCTTCAGATTTGCTCAGCTTCTTGAATCTGTAGGGTTATATTTTTGCTGAAATTAGGGAGTTTTCATCCATTATTTCTTTGAATACTTTCTGTCTGTTTTATCTGGATTCCCAAAGTACAAATGTTAACTCTTTTGTTCTTGACTCAAAAATCCCTGACATCTGACTCTTTTTTTTTCCATTCCATTTTCTCTATTTTTAGGAATAGACAGATTCCATAGATTTTTGTTCTTCAAATTCATCATATTGATTCTATAGTTTTTTATGTCTCCTCTACTTCTGAGCCCATCTAGCAAGTTTTTCTAATTGTGGATTTGTATTTGTTGTTTAATAATTTCCATTTTGTTCTTTTTTCTGATTTTATTTTTAAGTAATCTCTACATCTAATGTGGGACTTGAGCTCACAACCCCGAGATCAAGAGTCACATGCTTTACTGACTGAGTCAGTCAAGTGCCCCCATTTAGTTCTTTTTCTAATAATTTATTTTGTTGTTGAGATTTTTCACTTTTTGTTTGTTTCAAGATAATTTATACTTGTTTATTGAAGTATATTTGTAATTGCTGATTTAAAATCCTTGCTAAATAATTTCAAAATCTGATTCATCTTGGTGTTGGTCTGGGATTTTGTTTTTTCCTTCTTTAGGTTGCAGTATTTCTGGTTCTGATGCCAATGATTAATTTTCACTTGTATCCTGGACTTGTAAGATGTTACAGATAAGACTCTGGATCCAAATTTACCTTTAAAAATAAAAATAGTCTCCCTGTTGAGGTGTAGCACAAAGCCCAGGTGGGTGTCCAGCTTCCCACAGAGCCCTTCCAAAACCAGCCCAAAGAAGTGGAGCGCTGAGTCACATTACCTTATTAGGGATATGTGAGATCAATTTCAAATTTCCATTGACCCCACTGACACCTACCTGGTGAATTTGGTGTGTGTCCTCATACTCCCTCCTTCCTTTCAAAATATAAGCTCAGCTCCTTGCTGAACCTGCAAGAATGCCAGGGAATGGGAAACATCGCTCTGTTGTTGCATGGTGGGAGTGAAATTGCTGTTCCTAACTAAGCACCCTTAATTTTCAAAAGATATTTTTGCAGGAGACTCAGAAGTGACAGTTTTTTTCTTTCAGTACTTTAAATATGTTGTGCCACTGTCATCTCCCTTCATTGCCACTAGCAACAAATCTGCAGTCATTATCTTTGTTCTCTGTCTTTAGCATGTCTTTTGTCTCTGTCTACTTTTATGATTTTCCTTTTTCATTGATTTTGAGCATTTAAATGATGAATCGCCACAGGGGATATTTTTGCCATCTCTTTTGTTTCTGGACTTCATTGAGCTTATTGGATCTTTAAGTTTATGGATTTCATCAAAAGTAGAAAATGTTTGACAGTTATTTCAGGATTCAATTACTTGTGTACTATGGCCCTTGATATTGCCCGTAGTTCACTGATGCTTTTTTCAATTTTTAGTGATTGTTTTTCTTTTCTGTGTTTCAGTTTGGTTACTTGCATGATGTTACTCATGCTCACTAACCTTTTCTTTTTCAGCATCTAATATTATAATCACTTTCAGTATATTTTTCATCCTAGACATACTAGTGTTCATCTTCAGAAGCATAATTTCTGTCCTTTTCTATCTTCTAGGTATCTGCTTAACTTCTTGAACATACAGAATACAATTACAGCAACTGCTTTAGTTTACTTGTCTGCTGATTTGAACATCTGTGGCAGTTCTGGGATGATTTTGATTGATTTTTATGTTAATTATGGGTCATATGTTTTCTGATTCTGTACCTCTGGAAATTTTTGATTGGATGCCCACCTCGTGAATTCCTGTAAAAGCTCTTAAGCTCTGTTCTGGAATGAAGTTAAGTTTTTTGGAAACATATTGATCCCTTTGGGTCTTGTTTTTAAAATTTGTTAGGCAGGACCAGAACAGCATTAAGTCTGTGGTCACCTTTTCTTCATTACTGAGGCAGGCCCTTTTGATTATTCCACTCAGTGTTGGCTGGTAGGAACAGGAAATATCATTGGCCTTGTAAGATAGGTAGACACTGTTCCTTTTAATCCTTTCAGATGTGCTTTCTCTCAGGTTCATGCAATTTTCTCATACACATATGCTGTTCGCTACTTGACTGAATCCCCAAGCAGAACACAGGATATCCGGGGTATTTTTCTGTGATGAACCCTACCCTCTGGTACTCTTTCCTGGGAATTGTAACATCTTTGTTCTCCCTGGACTCTCAGCTCTGTCTCCTCCACACAGGGATTCCCCTGGACTAAACTGGCTTCCATTCCCCTCCATGCTACATTCTCATGGTGGGAATCTAGGAACAGTGGTTGTGGTGCTCAGTTTGTTTTCTTTCCTCAAAGGTCGCTGTTAAGGTATAACCATTATATAAGGTGTAACCCATTATACCGGGGCCCACTTTATCCAGATGCCCTCATTTGGATTCCCTATTATGGGTGGAACCTTTGATTGGTAACCATTACACACTGCTCTGTGTGACTGTCCTGCATTCCAGGGTAAGACAGACACTTGTGGAACACAGAACTATGCCTCACTCATTCTCTGTCCTCAGCGGATTCCTTACTGTCTCCCAGGTCAGAGACGCATTTAGATGTCTTTTGAAATGTTGTACTCAACATAATTTCTTTTTATTTTTCAGATGGGAGAATCATTTCAGGTATCTAGTTGGCTACACTGCCAAAAATGGAATTCCTTATGTTTTAATTTGAGACATTTTATATTTTCAAATAATTGTGTCAGACTTGTGAACAGGCCCAAGTAGATTTGGTTGTGCACAACTATTAAGTTATTAAATAGCAGCAGTCCCTGATATTTAGAAACAATCTAGGGTTACATGTCTTTTCTCTATAACCTTGCTTGGGTTAGGAATACTCAGAATCCATCTTTTAGTATCTTAGACTAATTGTTTTGGTTTTAAAGTGTATTCCTTTATTTTGAGAGAGAGACTGTGTGAATGGGGCAAGGGCATAGAGAGAGAGACAGAGAATCCCAAGTAGGCTCTGCACTATCAGCATGGAGCCTGGCGTGGGGCTTGAACTCATGAAACCAAGAGGTCATGAGCTGAGCTGAAACCAAGAGTTGGCTGCTTAGCTGACTGAGCCACCCAAGCACTCTTTAGACTGAATGATTTTAGAGATGTAAGCATTCATTATCAGTAGGCACAAAAGCAGTGACATCCTGGACTGTATTCTTCACAAAGTCCTAGTGCCTACCCCTAGAAGGAGCTCTGAGCACAGCACACATGCCATGTTCACAGAGGAAAACACTGCTATTCCACAGGCAGGATGAGTCACACCTGCCATTGGCATCGGTGCAGCACGGACCCTGTGGAGTCAGTAGGTCGGCTGGGCACCAGGATGCAGCCAGCTCCCGGGACTGCAGCTGTGGGAGGGCACTGGGAGCGCTGGGAGGATTGCATGTGGGGACCAGGGCTCCACCGTGTGCCCATCTGTCAACACAGCTCCAACACCAACACTTTCACCTGCGAACCCTCACTTTAACACTTATTTTGATTAATAACAATCTCTGTGTGAGTCAGAGATAGAGATGGCCAAAGAAGGTCCCCTAGAGTGTGGATTTTTGTAGCAAACATCGGCTCACCAGCCCTGGAGTGTGTGTGTCTGACAGCTGACTGTCCCTGGGGTGCGGGTGAAAATCAGCCAACACGCATGTATCTCCCATAGCCTATGCCAACATGTTTATGGACTGACCTGTAGAGTCCTTTCCAAGGGTACATTTTGTGTTAGGGTTATTACTTTTGAGGTATGTGGTGATTGTTCTTTCTGGACTCCCATTGTCCATCTCAGCTCTTCTGCCGGCATAAATGCACATGCACCTATGAACTGAAAAGTGAGTCAGGATTAAATTTTCAGTGCAATCCATAATATTAACTAAAGCCCCTACATTTTATTTATTTTATTTTATTTTTGTACAATTTTAAACATATTTATTTATTTTGAGAAAGAGAGAGAGAATGAGAATACCAAGCAGGCACTGTGCTGTCAGTGGGGATCAAACTCCTGAACCATGAGACCATGATCTGAATTGAAATCGAGTGTCAGATGCTTAAACTGACTGAGGCATCCAGGCACCCCTGAAGCTCCTACATTTTAAAGAGTCTCCCTTGAAATTATGTGTTTTGAAGTATGAATAATCACACCCTCATTATCTCTTTCATGTGTTGGAAATTTGCTATTTGGATCTTCATTTATAAAATGAATTAATTTATAAATTTACTCATAAAATGCATTGAGTAGTCTCTCCTTTTCTGGTCTTGAAGAATCCTTCAATATGTTTATAGTTGTCTTTTAGAATGATATATTCCATTCATGACATGTGAAGCCTAAATAATTAATTTTTGGTATTTTTCTGGAGTTGTTCAAGGATAATTAAACTGAAAGCTAAAAATGTTTAAATCTTTGCTAACTTCCTAAGGAGACTTCTTAAGGAGACTGATTTATGGCCCTTTCCTTCCTCCGTCTAGCCCTGGATTTTTGGCATAAGTCAGGGCTTAAAATAGGTGTTTGCCTGTGGTCAGACCTTGCTGCTATTAATACTTATTAGATCCCTACTATATTAACTTTTATTCATCTTTTCACATTTCTGTAGCACTGAGAAATTTGCAAAGCACTCGCCACACTATCATTTCAAGTTAATGCTAAGAACCACATAAAGCAGGTATTGCTGATTTTGTCTTACAGATAAGAAACCTGAGGCCAATAGCCCGCCAACACAGTTAGTCAGGGTTGGATGGAGATTTAACCACACATCCTACAATCCCAAGTTTGCTTTTTGTGTTATTCCATAGATACCTCACTTCCCATTTTGGTGAATTATGAAGTGGAATTAAATGTATAATGAGACCTTTACGTGCCATTTCAGATGACTAAGCTATTTGCATGTTAAAAGTAAAACATGTAAAAGCAAAACATATAAGCTCACATACTTACCTGCATAACTTCTCATTGAGAGTGATTTCTCTCCCTTCTGCTCTGCTCTCTGAAATCCACTCCTTGTGTCTCATGTCTCAGCCAATTGAATTAAAGCTTTTTTTTTTTTTTTTTTTTTAAGGAACACTTTAATATGACTTAATTTACTACTTTCCTACATAGGCACAGCCAAGGCAAAGCCTTTGAGAATTTGGGGCATAACTCAAGCAGACATCAGGAAAGAAGGTGACTAGAAGGACATCTAGAGCCCAGTAAATTGCTCAGGAGGGACCAGAAGTGTTTGGAAGGTGAGGTGCTTGGAAGGGAGTCCCCACAATTTGGGAAACAGAACACTAGTAAAATGAGAGGAATAATGAAAAAAATCTGATTTTGTGGAAATCTGGTTAGGACTCCAATAGAAGGCTATTTTAAAATTGCTTCCATCTCTCATGAAGCATAAAGACAACATTATAATGCACTAGCTCTGTATATAGGGGAGATAACATCTAGAAATTTGGGGAAATCTGTCAGAATTCCCCAAATCTGTCCAATCCCAGGCACAGGGTGGATGAGCATTGCCTCTTTCTTCCCTCTATGACGCTCTCCACCAGCATCATAGGCTGAGACCATGTGAAAATCTCACGTGCACAAGCTGCTCTAAGGAGCATACCGCAGGTCTAGGATGCCTCCTTAAGACGTTTACGATGCTGAACTCAGTGTCAGAAAAGAATAAGGGCTTCTAGTGTTTGTTACGAAAGAACGCTGAACTCTGTCCGTAAAACACACGGGAGGTGGCTTTTCATTCATTCCCATGGTAGCTCCTGGCAAGGCTCCCTTCAGCTGCCTCCGGGGGCTGTGTTTAATTTCATGCCATCTCCTGGTCATTACATGTAATTTTCTAGCAAATAGTTTACTTTCCATAAATGAAACATTCATTTCTCATGATGACAGTAAGCTGGATTGTCTGTTTAGAAGTTGTCATTGTGGAGAAACCAGAGTAGACAAAAATGAACATTCGAAGTAAGTTTAAAAGCCACCCAGGTCTCCAGGGATATCAGAGAGAAGGGCTGGGGGCATCCACAAGGAGGGAGCCGGAAGGGAGGAGGGCCCATAGCGCTGTCCCGCAAAGCTGGGGGGAAGCCTTGTCCTCACGGGATTCCACCCAGGGCAGCTGCGGTACTGACAGGAGCTCTGTAGGTTTGTGTCTACACACCCCTGAAGGCAGAACTCTGGAGTTAGCGTTTTGTTTTTCTTATCTCTAGCGAAGATGTATTCTGTTGGGTTAAGTTTTTGATTGCCTGGCTAATAGTGATGACATCTGACTATTTCCTTCCTACCTTCAGAGACTATTAATTCTAGCCCCAGGAATTTTAATCTTGGCCAAACTGCTACAATTTAGCTGCCAGACCTTGAACTTCCCCTGGCCAGGAGGGTTAACGCCCACCAGCACGTTAGCAGAAACAAAGGGACAGTGAGGGGCAGGACTTTTGTATCAGTGATACTACAGCCTGGTTGTGGATGAAGCTTCCCTTCTGTGATTTTAAGACGTCCTTCCTTCCTTCCTACCTTCCTTCCTCTCTTTCTTTTTTTCTTCATCTCTCTCTCTATCTTTCTCTTTCCGGCTTGTGTTCAAAAGCGATCTCAGTGTACACAGACTCCAGGAGACATTCCAAAGCAAGCTTCACCTTTATAAATACAATGAAGGGTTATGAGCTGTGAAGTTTGCATTACTTTAAGGGAAAAAAGAAAGGAATTGAGACGTTTCAATTTCAGAACTCTGATCTGGAAACTGTTCCAACAGAGAGTAAATCCAGGCCCCCAGAGAGGCATTCGGGCCCTGAGAAAGCAAGCCTCAGTTTTAGCAGGAGAGAGTTTCGGGGAAAGCAAGTACCAACGTACAGGGCTGTCACCCCACAGAGCCTCTCTGCCGCCACGCTGAGAAGTCATTAGAATCTGCTCCCAATGCAGACTGCCCAAAACATCCTCAAGCCTATCAGCTAAGGATAATGTGTGGAAGAGAAGTGTTTTTAAATTTTTTTTAATGTTTATTTATTTTTTAGAAAGACAGAGAAAGAGAGAGTGGGGGAGGAGCAGAGAGAGAGGGAGACACACAATTCAGAGCAGGCTCCAGGCTCTGAGTTGTCAGCACAGAGCCTGATGTGGGGCTTGAATCCACAAACTGCAAGATCATGACCTGAACCAAAGTTGGACACTGAACCAACTGAGCCACCCAGGTGCCCCAAAAGAGAAGGTTTTTAAGGGGACTATTTTAAATGAATCACTTCCAATAGGGACATCCTGCTAAATCTTTCCTCAAAACTGATAGGAAGAAAAGAATGTGGAGAGTTGGAAACTCCTTCCAGGTAAACGTGGGCTGCAGAGCTCCACGCTGGGCCATGCCTGGTGCTCCCAGGGATGCCATGGGGTGGGGTGCTGCCACGGTCAGGGCAGTGAGCAGTGGCCCCGCAGTGGTGCTGGAGATGGGTGAAGGCTCAGTGAGCAGGGGGCAGGGAGGCAGCTTTGACCACAAAAGAAGGAAGAATCCTGGCTCTTGAATAAGCCACCCAGATTGCTTTTTAAACAAAATTTGCCTTAATTGAAGCCAGAATTTGTTCATAGTTTTAATTTAGCAGGTTTCTGTCCTGTGCACTAAATCTCCTTTTCATGCAATCTTAGGTTCCGAAGACTCGCAGTGTGCTCTGCTTCATTCCTTCCAACTTTGCATTGACTTTTATCCACACCACTCAGAGTCAAGTTCACAAGTGGTGTCCTTTTAGAAGGAGCCACACCAACCTCTTCTGTCGTTGTCATCCACGACTTCTAATTCTGCCCTCTGAGTAGCGCTGAGCAGGCTGGCTTCTCTCACTAGAATGTTCCCCAGAGTTGTCAAGCTTCCCTTCCCCTCTTGTAGGCTGGAGGCTTAATAATCCCGGTTTTCTCCAGCCAAATAAATATTCCTATTCATGAGTATGGTGGCATCTTAGATGCTCTCTGAGAGTCCTCATGGTGCATTGTCTCCAAAAAGAAAACTAGGAATTCTACCGTGATATTTTCAGTTATCAAAAAAATGACAGTCTTGGTTTTTTTGTTTTTGGAGTTTTTTTGTTTTGTTTTGTTTTATTGCAAGAGCCATGCAGGGCTATTTACTAGGAGAGTAACAACACCAAAGCAGTGGTTAGAACACAGACATCAGAGCCAGACAGCCTATGCTGGGATCCTGGCTCATCCACTGTGGCTGTGTGACCCATGGCAAGGTAGTTAACCTCTCTGTGGCCTCAGCTCCCACATCTGCCAAATGGATCTAATAAAAATCTCTATCCCACAGAGGAGATCTGAAGATTAATAAAGTGAATTACTATTTGCAGAAGCCTGCAGTAATGCCCAGTACATGTTAGGTGATATAAAGTGGCTTATTGAATAAAAAATGAAGAAAACAAGGGAGGAAGGAATGAAGAAATTAAGTTATTTAAGAAAAAAGACTTTTTATTTCTTTGGATGTTGATAGGGGGCAGTTAAGCATGGGCTCATAAGACAGACCCAGGGTGAAATCATCCTTTTGGGCCAGTTCTCCAAAGGAGTGGAGGGTTGGATATTAAGTAAGCAATTCTTCTGGGTATTTAGGTTTTGAGGCTCTTTTCTGAACCCAACAGGCCTAACATGCTTCAAAAAAATTATCAATGAGAGTATTGTATGTTTGCCAAAAGTAGTATATGGTCTGTAAATATATAATGTATTTATAACATTGACAGTTCCTAACACTTCTCATTTCTCAGTCTTTGCATAAGATTCAAGTTACCCAATTGAAATTAGTCAGAATTCCCTAGCATATTAATAGATACCTTCTGCTGTTTAAATGCATGAATTAAAGTGGATTTTCTGCCTGATTGGGGGTGGGAGTGGGACCATAGAAATCTCCGTCCACACCTGCTGAAATACATGCACCATGAGAGCCACATGGACTTCCAGTGGTCACACTGTCCAGTCTTTGACCTCAGTTCACTCCCTGGAGACAGAATGCTGCTGCGCTCCACTCAGGTGCTGGGAAATTAGAGTAGTTAATTCTTCGGGGGACATAGAACGTGACAAGTTTTCAATGGGAACTCATTAATTTTCCTCATAAGAAACCCTTTAATGGAACCTTGATGGTGGCATAAAACAGCTAATGACATCATGAATAGACCTTAGTAGACTGGTAGTTTTTCAGACTGGAAAATAGTTACATCATGCCATCCTTTCATCTGAAGTAGAATTCAGGAAAAGAAGATCCTTCATGTGACATGTCTGTATGACAAACAGTGGTCCTGTGTGGGGCTCACGATTCCCTCCAAAAAGTGTGTTGGATGGATAGAGAGAAGGTGTAATTCCATCATCTCAAGTAAGTGACAGGTGACATGTGTGATGTAGCCTGTCCCCATGATGGTGGAGACCCTTGCGGTATGTAGCCTGGCATGCACTAATTAACTCCATGTCAAAGGTAACAAGTGGAGGGGAAAATTGCAAAATAAATGAGAAGTCATTAATGTTCTTAATATATAGCCTTAGGAATGAATAAGCAAATGATAAAAAAATAAGGAATGAATAGAAAAATAGAGGGAAAAAAGGAAAAAGAAAAGAAACATAGAAAAATGACAAAATCAAGCAATTAAAAAGAATTTTAAATGGCCAATGTAATGTGAAGGAAAGTTCAGTATCAGTAGGATTAAAGACATGTAAATTCATGGAAGAATTAGGAAACATTTTCTTTGCCTATAAAATTGGGACATGTAAAAAGCGAATAGTGTCCCACATTGCAGCCTGCAGCTTTGTCCCTCAATTACCACTTTCTTGGCCCTTCTGACCTTTGTTCAGCAAGTTCTCAAAGGTGCTAATAGACAACTTTGCTCCAGGTCTTCTGCATCTCGTTCTCTACCTGGAAGGTCTTCCCCCCACTCCTTGTCTGCTCTGCTTAAAAATGCCCCTTCCCCAGTGCCTGGGTGGCTCAGTCAGTTAAGCGTCTGACTTCAGCTCAGGTCATGATCTCACAGTTCATGGGCTTGAGCCCCGCATCGGGCTCTGTGCTGACAGCTCAGAGCCTGGAGCCTGCTTCAGGTTCTGTGTCTCCCTCTCTCTCTGCCCTCCCCCCCCCCCCCCGCTCATGCTCTGTCTCTCTTTGTCTCTCAATAATAAATAAACATTAAAATTTTTTTAAAAATAAAAATGCCCCTTCCCCTCACAGTTTAAAGTATTCTCTCCTCTACCTTTTTTTCAACTTCTGAAAATTTGCTGTAATTTTTAATCACATAATTGTCTTTATTGCATCTCTTTTGCTCTGGACTATAAACTGCAAATAGGCCAGAAGCATACACTGTATGTTCCCTGCTTCATACGCAGGGGATAATGCTTAGTGTGCAGAAGCTGCTCCATTCATATTTTCCAAATGTCTGGATATATTCATGAAATGGGGTCTTTAAAGTTTAAAAAAAAAAGTTATGTTTATGGTATATAGAGTCATATGAAATTGTTTTTATAGGCCAAAATTCTTGTCAGCTATCATTAATATAATATGGTTTGACATGTAAATTAATGTGATTTTTCAGAGGAAATTTTCAGTTAAAGTATTAAAAGATGTAAACATACCCATGATCTTGCTCTTTCTTTGTCTAAGGATAGGTACATAGATAGATAGATAGATAGATACATACATACATACATACATATAGTTATAGATATAGAGATATATATAGATATAAATAACAATATGCAGAGGGGTGACTACACTCACAATCTTGTTTATAATTTAGTAATAATAAAAAAGATTTAAAAAGAAAAGATTGAAACAGCCTAAATGTCTATAACAAAAGAACAAGCAAATTAAAATAGGATACATCCATGTACTGGAAATTTAAGAGTATGTGTTAACAGGTCACATTTTACCCCATGAAGTTAAGAGAAGTACATTATATAGCAGTGCATATGATTATCTCTCTCTCTATTTCTCTCTCTGTCTCTCTCTCTCTCTCTCACACACACACACACACAGACAGGTCGATAAGTCCAGAAAGATATATACATATTAACAATGGTTAAATTCTGGATGGAGGGGTTACTAATAAGTAAATAATAATTTAAATGAATATACATTCATGCTATAAGGAAATGTATAATATATACTGTACTATAAGGAAAGATCCTTTGGGAATCTTAAATTCTAGAACCCATTATATATGTATGTATGTAAATATATGTTTAGATAGTTGGATGGCAGATAAATAAAGATGAAAGAAAAAGAAGTATAATTCAATTGAAATCTATACCTCAGACCTTCCCAAATTACAAGCAACTTCTGTTTAATCAGTTATATACCGGAGTTCTTGATTTTATCACTGGATTTCTGGGTAGTAAGTGTGAAGTTCTACAATTTAAAATAAACTATTCTCTGGGGCACCTGGGTGGCTCGGTCAGTTGGGCCTCCGACTTCGGCTCAGGTCAGATCTCACGTTCGTGGGTTCGAGCCCCGAGTCAGGCTCTGTGCTGACAGCTGGCTCAGAGCCTGGAGCCTGCAGCCTGCTTCCGGTTCTGTGTCCTTCTCTCTCTGCCCCTTCCCCTCTCATGCTCTGTCTCTCTCTGTATCAAAAATAAATAAAACATTAAAAAAAATTAAAATAAACTATCCTCTGTTTTAAACTAAAATGGCTGAGAAAAATCAAGTGAAGATCACACTGTGATGCTTTCAGGAGATAGATTACCTATAGGGACATCCAACACCTCTTCCTCCAAAATCAAGGCACATTTGAGCTTATAAAACTCAATTTTGAGAGAGAGACACAGAGTGTAAGCAGGAGAGGGTCAGAGAGAGCGGGAGACACAGAATCCAAAGCAGGCTCTAGACTCTGAGCTGTCAGCCAGAGCCCAATGCAGGGCTCAAACTCGCAAATGGTGAGATAAGACCTGAGCCAAAGTTGGATGCTTAACCGACTTAGCCACCCAGATGCCCCCAAAATTTTATCTTTAATAGCTCCCTAAATATTTTTTTGAAACAGAATCTTAGAGTTATAACCTTATTCTTCCCAAAATATAACAAGAATCTGAAGAAGCACCTGTGACCCTACAGTGTAGGTCCAGCCATGCACATACTGGGGACTCAGTAAACATTAGTGCCCCTTGTCACCCGTAGCTAAGAAGCCACTAGAACTTTGTATACTCAAGAACCCCTCGGGTTAAGATATGTTTACTGTGACATCCCATCCAATTTACCAGTTTGTGTCAAACTCCTTTAAACACTGCAGAAGAGCTTTAAAAACTTATGGGTGAGATTCGCAGCCTCTGTCCTAAGGGCTGGCCGTGAATGATGTCTGAGAGAGCGGTGGGGACAGTCGCCCCTCAGCACCTGGCCTGCGATGTTCTACTTCCTTGCTCCTCAGAGGTGAAGGCTTGTGTGGCCAGCGACCTACCTGTGCCTTACTTGGAAGGGCCCCCAAATGTGAAACTTCTGAAATGCAAAAACGTATCATTTACACGCAGCAATCAGTAAGAGCTTTTCCTTCTTTGGTTCAAATTTTCCAGTCTTACTTGAAGATGCAGGAACAGGTGTAGAAATCCCGTGAAAATCATTCAGACCTTCTTGGTGCCTGCGGGGGTTCTGCACGGTTCTGAACTGGCTTGCGGAGGGCAGCGTGCCGTGAGAGTCCCCATTCACACAGCACCAGAACGCCTTGGTGCTGTCCCTGAGCGTCCATTTGCAGCTTGTATCACACCTTTTTCGAGCTTCTTTTATTGAGCTCTATATTTCGGCGGGGCAGTCAGTTGAGATGCTCCACCTCATCACATAAACAAGGATGTTTTTTGTGGCTCTAATTTACATGGCAGCTGTGGTTAACGCTGTGCATGTTTACATGAGGAGTGATGCATGGATATCTTTTCAACAGCAGCTGGGAGGCTACAGTCAGCCAAAACCTCAGCAAGGTGCTGTAAATCTTTTTGAGTCAGCACTAATACCAAAAGAATCTTTTTTTCTCTTCCTGTTAACGTATCTGAATTAAACCATTAGACAGGGATAAAGATGAAGTGTTGTAAAAGTTTTGCAAAATAGGGAGGGGCTGTGTTCAGCTTTGAGACATTGCAACCAGGCCTGTCTTACTCTGCACCTTTTATCCCAGATGCTTCCTAGGGCTGTTTGCAAATGTTCCTTTGCTTTTAATTACGGCCTGGGAAGAGAGGTTCTGGCCAATGACAGAGGGGACAAATGGATGCTCTAAGGAAGGTGGCCACAGACCTCTTTAGGTCACTAATAAATAAGGGAAACTCTTGGCTATTATGATGCTGGATCCTAGAAGAGTCTCCTGGTTTTAATCTGTCCTCATGGACCAGAACGTGATGGCATTATGACCAGGGACTTGTGAAATCATTTATTCCATGCTTATCACATTTAATCTTTTATAATAGCCCTTTTTCATTTTTTATTGATAGTATTTATGTGCCAGGTGCAGTTTAAGAACTAAGGATTAAAAAATAAAGTAAAACCCTAGCTCCTTCCCCTCAAAGGGGAAGTGAGAAGCATGTGGTGAAACAGAGAAATCATTTAGCAAATGAGGCAACTTTGTCCTCCTGGTCTGTAAGTGAGCTGCCCTTATTTCTTCTACGTGAAGTCACATCTGAAAGGCTGCTTTAGGAATGCTGTTGCCATGTGAAGGTATGGTATTATTATTAAGGAACTGGATGTTTACAAAATTTTGAATCCTCCCTAGACTAAATACATTAATCCATGTCTAAGTTCTTCAGGGTTTGGTCTCCTGCCCTCATCATAAACATTTTATTCCCCTAAAAGTGTCGTTTTTATGTCTCCAATTTGACCTAAAGCATAGAGAGTATACAGTAAAACAAAGGAAGCCTGCTATAGTTATCAGCCCCTAAAAAAGCTGACGTCTGCAAGTGTTAGTCTGGCTTGATTTGAGCTGGACTACTGGAAAACCACAGAGAGACAGGAAAATTCTGTAGTTTGTCCAAGAAAGCTTTGCCCTTCATTTTAGGTGCTACTAAATACCTCAAATTTGAAAAAATGATATCTATCTATCTAAACACATTTAAAATGTCTGATATTTGCTGCATTCTTTAAATGTGTATTGATTGCTTTTCAACTGGTTCAAATTCAAAACTCAAGGATTCTACTTTGTGCCAAGAAATTAGTCAGACATTCCTAAATGCGAATGTAGTGTTCACAGTATTTATCAGTAAAAAGCACAACTCTGAAGTCTGAAGTCTGCTCCCCTGGCTGGGCTGCTCCAGACCTGTCTTACATCAGTTTCTCCCCATGGCCTCCAAGGTGGGAGGTGGGGGGGCGGAGCCTAAGTTACCCTATCTGGAGCCTGGAAACTCCCCATGAAGCTCCCCATCTAACCAGTTTCAAGTTTTTGTGTGGGAGACAGAGAACCCCCACCGATGCTTGTATGAGCCAAGAACTCAAGCTTCGAAATGGGTCTCGTTGGAAAAAATAAAAAAGTAAAGAAAAAGTCGTGACGTCTGAGAGAGTCAGATAACAATACTTGGAAAAGTGGCTACCAGTCTCTGGGGAGAACAGAGGATGCACAGGAAGGACATTCAGGAAGTTTGTAGCTTGCCTCCTTCTCCTGTGTGTGACCCAGATGGCAAGCACACACCTGCCCCTCCTTCCTGGTGGCTACTAAATAAAAAATCGCCAGGAGGAAAACACTCTCATTGTTTCACCGGAGCAGAATAGAGGAGTGCTGTGTGGAGTGGCATGTGTGTTTAGCTGTCAGACTGTACTTAGTTGTTTCCAGTAAGACCTCAGGAAAAACAAGGACTAGTTCCATGGTGTCCAGTTTGTGTTTTCTAGTCAGCTAATAGTTAGCCTTGTAGATTCCTGCTATTGCAGATCTTCCCATGAGGCCCTTGTCTTCCTGCTCCAGCAAGAACATCTCAAATCATGATGGCTGTTAATCTTTGCAAGCTGATCCTGGAGAGAGGATGGGGTATTTGCTGAAGGTGCAGGAAATACCCCAGACTCAATTCTTTTAATTAAATCTGGCTTCAAGTTTGTTTCAGTTATTTCTTTTTTCCTAAAAGCAGAGTGTTGGAGGGGAAAATGCACAATTTATCATCAAATGGAAATCGGAATTATGGAGATTTCTACCTATTTGGGTTCATTGTAACCTGCATTCCTCTCTAGCTGATTTACTGGGGTCAGATTTTCACAGCCCCCTCTTTTAACATGTTCCATCTGCCTGATTGAATTGAGCCTTTCCAGGTGCTAATCTGTGGTGCACAGGGGATTTGACATTCAACCGGATGCTCAAGGAAAACTGCCTGCTTTGTAGTATTCACCAGTTTCCCTGGCATAAATACCCTGACCATGGGGGACTCCAGGCTGTGAACATGGTGCTACTGACTGGGGAATTAGGAAGAGACCCTGAACTTGCCCCGAGCAGGTTTCTTCCTAATTCCCCGGTACCTCCAGCTGACCCCTGCTCTCCAGGCTGTGGTCAGCCAAACAAAATTTGTCTGAGGGTCATACCATGAACTCGTGCATCCTCATTCAAGCTGACATTGGAAGACACTTGTTGTCTGTACCTTTCCCATTACAGGTCTCTACCCTCAAATGCAAACTGAATCAGAGAGGAGATCCTGAGGACATAATTCCTAATATCTTAAATGAAAAACATCGGTATTAGTGTTTAAGTAAAACTGGCAGCCAGTTGAAGAGGATGTGGCTCACTTTGAATGAAGGAAGGGCACTACAAAGTCACTTTATTTTGCGATTCATCACCCACCTTGAGTGTGGCTCAAAAAAAATTGCAAACGTCAAAGTTTCACTTCATTATAAATAAATCCCTCATATATATAATGAGCACTTTTATCCTTAAATCCGTTTAAGGATTTATCTTTTTAAATCGGTAGCACTTTTATCTCCCTAACCCTACTCTCCTCTTTATCTTCTCTATAGTATGCATGTACATATACGGATGTATATGTATATAGCCTGATGATTTTTATTATTCCACCCCCAGTAAGTATAAGACTCATGTTTACTGCTCTGCTACCACTGCTTAGCATGAAATAGGGCTTCATAAAGCCTATTGATTAAACTGAATGAATATCTTACTTTCACTTGTTTTCACAGGTATTATTAAATAATGAGTGCATTTTATTACCATGATATTAACCCAAAGATAATATCGGGCATTTAACAGCAAAGATAACTAAAATAATTACAGAATGAATCATTTAGAAATATACATTGTTCTCAGGAATAAGGTAATCTTGAAATAAAAATTTTTAAGTGTATGACAGTGAGAGGAGATTTTTGTGCATACATTAAACATTTTATGGCATAAAATTTATAGCAACTGTCTTGAAAATGAGGAACTATAGGTTTCCCAGCACTCCATATTATAAATAGGTATTATGGTCTTTTGTCTGCACTTTATATTTGACCCATGCTCAGAGGAAACAAGAACTCAGTTGCTGCTATTGCAATTTTAAGCTACATATGCTTCATAAGTTTTTCTTTTTCATAAAATTTCCAGCTATCAAAATGTCTGCCAGTGTTTATTTAATTTTTACAAGTGAACATCAGTCTTTGGCATACACTTCTGGCAATGGGGAGTTTGTAGCTAGTGTAAAGAAAGCCACAAACCATACAAAAGAACTGTAATGTTATAAAAGACGCCCAAAGGAACATAAAAGTGAAAATCCTCATCCTACGGAACTAAGCATCCTCGATTGAGATGCTTGCCAATGTTCTATAAATACTGGCAAATCAGAAACCTGAAATAACTCTGTTTTCTTCTTCCTTCTCTCAGAAGTTATAAGTGCATTTTTAGTGGAGAAAGTACAGTTGTGTTTAAAAAGACTTCACGGGTCAGCCTTGCGTTTCATTATCCCACCACCTATTTTGCGTGGGTGGCGTACCCCTGGGACCGGTAGCGTAGGAAATGACAAGATCTCTCACACGCAATTCATGTTCTCACGTGTATCTTTCAGGAACAGCCTCATAAACACTAATCTGAATACTTTTATATGCTTGGTAAGCTCTTTCTGAAGTGCTTAAGTTTAAACGAATAAAATTATTTATGGGTTTAACCTAAATACGCATTCTGTGCCTTTCTCCTAAGATAATTTTAGGAGAGTTTTGGCAAACGTGAACTAAAAGGAAAAGGATGTATAACTTGGTGCCATGAAACCAACCACAATGCACAGTGATGCGCCATATTAAAAAGAGAAATGCGGAAGCTTATTGGCACACATTTTAATGCATGCCTTTGTTGAAATCTGAGTGTGTGCGTGTGTGTGTGTGTGTGTGTGTGTGTGTGTATGAGGAGAAATTGGGCTGTGGTTATTCTGTGCAATTAAGGTTCTCAGGCTCCCGAGCACTGCCTGCACTGTGACATCGTACACTGAAATGCTAGTCAAGAGCCTTGTATTAGTAGCGGCTACCAGCTATCTACCACTTACCCCGTGGCAGAAACTGTGCAGATGCTTTGAATACATGTATTCATCAGATTTGTGCGAAGATGCTGTGGATCGCATTGCAGGCCGCCTTGACCCACCTGGAGACCCACAGTGAGTTTGCCAGCGTCATAGCTGACTGTGATAGGTATTGTGAAAGGAATCAAGGCCAAAGTTATTTTGCTGCTGGAGCTGCATTACTGCTATTGGCCCTGCTGAAATTTCGGATACTTCATCTTTGGTTTTGAGAGGAAAATGACACTCCGAAATGGAGAGAAATTAGCATCGTTGGTGAGTCCAAAGTATATGAAATAGCAGGCTTCTTTAAGAAAGGAGAAAAGCTGTGTGTCATTGACTATGAAATATAAAATTTTATATTTGAGGCCTAGAAAATAAGGACACATGATTTAAATATTAACTGAGGAAGATGTGGTGGCATATAAGGACCAAGACTGCCAGGCTCCTGACGCCTTTTTTAAGGAGACTCTAACTTGGTCCCTGCTACAACTCAGGCCGCACCTCGAATAGGCTGCTCGTGAATTTTCACGATGTTGTGACCCACCGCATTCCTCAGAGCTGAACACCCTCATGGGTGGATAGCAGACTTGAATTTTAACAATTAGCACTTTCTAGTGATTTTCTATTCATTATTTGATTCCCTATAGATCTTTATCTCATTAAATTTTTATGTCAAGCCATATCATGCAGTTCCTTTAAGAATGAGCAGGATAGAATTTTATGCAAGCATCTAAGAGTTTCAGGTGAACTAAGGAACTGACACATTATTTTATTTCTAAAGTCGATTTCAGAGCATATCACGGGACCAATTCAGAGGTAGCCCCTCATTCTAAGCTTTCCACAATAAAGGTTGTTCTTCATAATAAAGAACATGGCCAGATCCTTAAGTATCTTCTCATTTGTCTAAAGCAGATAGCTTTATTTGTATAATTTCAGTGTTCTGAATAATATCACTCCCTGAAAAAAGTAACCTATATATGGATGTGTAGTGTCTGCAGCTCTCGAAGGAGGCAATCAACCAGGATGCTTTTTTGTGCATCTGTTACTTACATTCTCTGCTCCCTTTCTTCCTTAAAGAGTGCTGTGTGAACTGCCTGGCATCCTGCGTGTCCCCTACTGCACACACAGTCCACAGATTCCCCTCGTCTGTCTCCTGTGGTCTCAGAGTCCTCTGCCTGCTCAGAGCTTTCTCTTCTGGCTACTGAGGAATCTGGCAATGTCCTTCCTGTCTGTGTCTTTGACCTCTGCTCACCCCACTTCCCTCACTTTAGTTTATTAGGATCTCCAGACGGCTTAACCTGAAGGAGCCACACTGTCCTTGGCCTGGCTCCTCCCACCCCCTTCTCATCCCTCCCCACCTGAAAAAGGCCTGGCTTTTAAAAGAAGTCTGCCCTCACCGCCTCCACTTCCTGACCGACCACGTAGTTCTCAGGCACCCCCTTTCGCAGGCCCTTTTGTGTAATTCTACTGAGACTTTTCTACACACTTCCCCGGTCTTCTCCAATAGCTAAAATACATAAATGCCCTCGTATCAAAGTTGGTCCCTCTAGTATATTTGATTCCTTCTTTCTCCTCTTTTCATATTCATTTACTTTCTTTTTTTCTTAACTGGGTCATCTTTCTGAAATTGCTCTTTAAAAATTATTAATTTCTCCCAATGTCCATCCCTGATGATCTTATGTCTCTAAACACTTTTGCTGAAGAAGCAGCAAAAATAATTTGGCATCATGGAAACCTGGATTTGAATGAGTGGGTCATATCAACTACCATTTCAGTTCAGTTATGTAAAGGTTCTGAGTCTCATTATCTCATCAGTTTCTATTAACATTTAAATTTTATAGTATTCATCATATAATAGTACATACAAACATTTTATAATCATTGCATGTTTAGGCTGTTTCTGGTTCTCAGGCTGGGTAATTTCCAGGTATTTTCAGATCTTATGTATTCCTATAACTTTTCCTTCATGAGGACTATGTGCCCCAAAACACACTGAGGCAGAGGTAGTGGGGTCCCTTACCTTCTGTCAATCACTTTCCACACATGTGCATGTGCACAAACACACACACATGCACACACACATACACTCCTGTTGTCAATTGTTTCTGAGGATCGGAATGTATGTGGAAAGATCTGGGAGGCAGGAAGGGCAGGGGAGGGCAGGGGGCGGGTGACAATGACAAGGCCAGCAATCTGGTCTCCTCAGGCATTCAGTGCAGGGAAGGCACAACTAACACTTCCTGTTCTATATGGATCTGTATTTCTGGATCAGGGAGAGTATGGTGGGAAGAGAATGAAACATGCTTTTACCTTCCCAAGGGCTGACTAGTTTGTTTGGTTTCCATGGGAAACAGATGCACAGAACACTACTTGCTGAGTTTCACAATTCAGTTCAGTTGACCTACTTGTGAAAGTTCCTCTTGAATCCATGAAAAAAGATTTACTGTGTGTGTGTGTGTGTGTGTGTGTGTGTGTGTGTGCACGCAAGTATGTGTGTTCCCTGGAATTTGGTACAGGAGACATCACAGACTGCGTATCAGATCCAATCTTTTTTTTAAAAAGATTCTATTTTTTTTAGTAATCTATACACTCAATGTGGGTGTATAGATTACTCAAACCCACAACCCCGAGATCAAGAATCACACATTCCCTTGCCTGAGCCAGCCAGGCACCCGAGATCCAATCTTAACCAAGAAATTTTGTTGTCAACAATTAATTTTAAAATCCCATTGTTTTATGAGGGAATTAATTATTTAGGAGCTACATTTCATTTTAGAGTACTTTGAAGATACTATCTCAAAAGAAAATCTTTCATAGTGCTATAACACCCTCCGTTCATAGAGAAGAGTGGCATATTTGTGAATAGACTTGTTGAATATGTCTGAATAGGCTAGTCTTAGTCTCCACAAAGAATGAATATTGGTAATGGATTTTGTTGCTTACTGATCAGTCAGCTCAGATGACAGCATGAAACCTGTATTATGCTCATTCAAAACCTGCTGGAAATGAGATACTTGGATACGAAGAAACAAATGTAATATTTATTCCTACCTACTGAGGCAACAAACTTGTAAATTGAAAAACTGAAGGAGCTAAAAATGAAAGAAATTAATGAATAATGCAAACATTTATCAGTTCTGTTCAGGAAAATAGGACAATTAGGTATTCAAATTTTTAACCTAAAAAGCAAATGTATTTCCTGCAGACATACCATATTTGTGATTATGAACCCTACCATATAAAGTGTTGTTATAAGTTAGTAGGATAAAAGATGAACATCTAATAGGCAAAGGGGCAATGAGCATGGGCAATGAGTGTGAACAAGCAATTCATAATAGAAAATATTAAAATCTTAAAAACCTAGGAAATGTTATTTAATTTCATTACTAATTATGAAAATGTAAGTTAAAATAAAATGTTTTATAGAAAGTAAAAGGAATTCAATCAATTACAAGTATTTGAATAAAATTTGGGGGTAATTTTTATTAATATTATCAAATATTATGCACATGTATGCATAATATATGCATATACTTTAATATGTAGCATATATATACAGTGCATATTAATACATGTTAATATATATGCATAGATCATGACAAATTAACTCTACTTCGAGGAACTTGTCTTAAGTATTAATTGAACAAATGTTCAAAGATATATATAAAAAGGTGCTTATGGTTATTAGCAAAAATATAGATATAACATATTAATAAGGACTTATATTTTTTTGAAAAATTTTGGAATACTATATGGACATTAAAATGGTTACATGCCTATATTTATTGACATGGAGAGAGTTATATATTACTAAGTGATTAAAACAGGTTTCAAAACAGGAAGTCGCTTATTTTATATGTACAGGTATGAATGTGAGAGTCTTAGTGTGGGGAGGTGTTTATGCAAAAATAAAAGATTATAAGTATTTTCATGATTTGTGATGGTCTATGGTTGACCCTTAAACAACACAGGTTTGAACTGCCGGGTCCACTTATACATGGATGTTTTTTGGTAAAGGCTGTATAGTACTGTAAATGTATTTTATCTTCCTTTTAATTTTCTTAATAACATTTTCTTTTCTCTAGCTTACTTTATTGTAAGAAGACAGTATAGAATACAGGCAACATACAAAATAGGTGTTAATGTCATCGGTAAGGCTTCTGGTCAGAAATAGATTATTAATGGTTAGGTTACTGGGCAGTCAAAAGTTATGTGTAGATTTTCAAATGCACGCAGGTCAGTGCCCCTAACTCCCACATTGTTCGAGTCAGCTGTATTATAGATAAGGGAAAAAATTAAGTCCTTTGTTTTGAAAAACGTACTGTTGTTCATATGTTCTATATATGCCACCATGTTTTTTGTGAGAATGATGAATCCCGACCCTTAGCATTCATGAGTAATCATCTCTAGATAATGGAAAATTAAGACCTATTATAAAAAGAACTGACAAAGGGTAAGTGTAATGAAAACCAAAGTATGCAACTGAATGACATTTACTGTGTACATAAAGGGAGGATGTTCAGGAGTTGATGGGCATTACAAGAGTATTAGGTAGAGGGGAATATTATGTTTTAGGAAATATATGTATTTTAATATGAAAATTATTAAATAAGGGAGGATGAAGAATTTTTTTTTCTTATCTTTATCTTTTACAATGACTTTTAACCAATTAATAACAAATCTCATCTGGGAATTAAGATGCAAAAACTTTTACAGATCTTTCCATTGAACCCAAAGTGCTACAGGTATGCTCAGTGGCTGGAAAACTGTATTAGTTGGGTTCATGTCATTCATTAGAACAGACATTTCTGTGGTTAATAGATTTTAGCTACAATTCAATGCAAGAGCATCTTCATATTTGCAAAGTGAAATGTTACTGCTGGCCAGTTGAGAAGAATCTGTTTTTCTCCTAGAATGTCATATTGCGTTCAACATTAGATGCATGGCAAAATCTTGACTCGTAGCATAGATGTGAACATCTCTGAAAAGTTAAAAAATAATGTAAATGAAGCTTCCATCAGAAAACTTATAAGCTGTATAATTTCCTGGTTTTTTTGTTTGATTGCCAAGCTGCCAGGTTCAGCTCCCTGGAAGCCCCTGCAATATGTAAAAAGTACTTCCATTTTTATAGGAATGTGCTGGCAAAAATCTGCCACTTCTACGAATTATTAGTCCTTTACTGCTAATTATTTTGAAAAAAGGCAGAGGTGTAGGTCGAAGTTCAAGTGGCTCTCAACATCTGAGACATACTTGGTCTAAAACTGTTCAATGAGAAGAAAATCTCTGCCTCATGCGGCCACCAGGTCTACCACTGCATTATGAAGTCTGTAGGAAAAATCATGTTACTTTCTTTTTGTATTAAAAATTGAGCAACCAATTGAAAGAGTGATTAATAAAAGTAATGGCTGAGAAATCATGATAATAAAGTGAGTAACGAATGTATGACAGAAAGATAGAGATTTTTGTATGTTCCATGATGTCTATGTAAAACAGAAAATTAGAAACTGAAAGGGACCTGTTGGAATCCCTGGAACTTGGATGACTGATTTCAAACAATGGGCACAGCCCTGAGATTTTAAACTACTACTAATAAACAAATTAGAAAAAGTAAAAATTAATCAGCCCTGTCCCATCATCTTCAGGTTACATATGGGCATGTGGCCTTCTGTCTATGTGTATTTGTATAAATTGAACTCCTGCAGGTCACGCTGAGTGCTAAGCAGAATTAACATAGTTTTGGAAACTCACAAGTCATGTGGGAAGGTGTTTGATGGCATGCCTTCTACTGGAGGCTCTCACGTGCTTCTAAAATTAATAATCAGACACACAGAACTCTGTAGACTTAAAAAATTGTTTTGAATTCCATACTGTAGTCAAAGCAGGGTGAGAGACAAATGATAGCAAGGAGAGTAAGGAAAGGAAAATGAAGAAGGAAGGAAAGGCAAGAAGACAGCCCCCAAAGGATGATAAAGCAGTGAGTAAAGAAGTTCAGAACTTTGACTCTGGGGCCCCAAATCTAGATTTCCGTGCCTCATGGGTCAGGGAGCCCCAGGAGAATCCACCTGTTGGCTTGGAAAAGATAGTTCCCAAGACAAGAAGTTTCCATAACTTCTTTCTCCTTTGGAAAGAACAGGAGCTTGGATCTTCAGAGGCCAATAGGAGAATGGGGGTGAGAGGTAAAGGAGCGATTGTTGATTGATTTATTCGAGGACGAAGTGTCCTGCACCCCCCTGCCTGGTGGTGCCCCTTTGGAATGTCTGTGTGCAGGATGCTATAGGGCATTTTGTTAACCTTGGGCACAGACAGCATGGATGTGGGAACTTGCTGTACAGACACAATGGCCTTGAGTCTTGGTTTGTTCGCAGCTTCTGGACACTGGTGTACCCCGTTCCGGAGTTCAGTTCTGTTGCTGGATGTTGGTGCAATCAGGGGCAGTTTTTAGAAGTGAAGAATCGTAATTCACTGTTTCTGACTTCATCTATAATCTGAAAGGAAAAATCCCTCTAGGCCTTGTAGCTGATTTTCTATGCTATGTATTTTTCTTTTTGTTGTTGCTGTCCTTTGCTTTCCCTGAAGAATGGAACATGTTTTAGACTTCTCCATATTATAAATCTCATTTGAAAAGTGTTGAATCCAGGAAGTCTGCCAACCACTTTTGTTTTCCCTACTTTTCTCTCTCCCTGTTGGACCGCTTGGGCAAAGGAGAATAATATTACCTTACCATGTAAAACACGGTTAATGGCTTTAAAAGAATTCCCCAACAACTGAATAATGAGCTGCCAAAAATATTCTTGGTGCCAGAGGGATCTGGATATGTCTGTTTCATTTATTGTGTGTTTCTCATTTCATCATGACTAAGTGCTCACAAAAGACATAAAAACCCAAACCTCTAGGGTATATGGTGTGGGAGGCCAGAAACCATATTTTAATATATTCAGTCCTATAGCTAACATATTAAGATGATTATAGTAGAGTATCCATAACAAACGATGATGAATGCTAGTTGTATGTAAGATGCTCAAAGTATCAATTAAGTTAATGTCTAGCCACTAGAAAGAGGTCGTTTTTCTACCATCTCTGTTGTGCTTGGTTGAGTGGCTGAAGAAAATTTATTCCAAGGAGGACTGGGAGTCTTGCACCAAAAACTTCTTATTTTGTTCTGCTTATTTGAGTGAGTTCACTTCACTAAGAAATGTGAAGATGGAACCTATTTCTTTTTTTTAATTTTTAAATGTTTATATATTTTTGAGAGAGAGAGTGTGTGAGCAGGGGAGGGGCAGAGAAAGAGGGAGACACAGAATCCAAAGCAGGCCCCAGGCTCTGAGCTGTCAGCACAGAGACCAATTCAGGCCTTGAACTCATGAACTGCAAGATCATGACCTACACTGAAGTCAGACACTTAACTGACTGAGCTGCCCAGTGCCCCTGGAACCTATTTCTTAACTAAAGATTCATGTTTCAAGAGCCTGATAGTGCAGTATTGCAGAGTCATTTGTTTTTATTTTACCTTGATAATGGATTGCATCTATTTTCTTTTTTTTTAATTTTTTAACATTTATTTATCATTGAGAGACAGAAACAGAGCATGATCGTGCGTGGGCCAGAGAGAGGAGGAGACACAGAATCTGAAGCAGCTCCAGGTTCTGAGCTGTCAGCACAGAGCCCAACACGGGGCTCGAACTCCCACAGTAAGCACGTGACCTGAGCCGAAGTCAGACGCTCAACCAACTGAACCACCTAGGTGCCCCTGCATCTATTTTCTTAAACATTTATTTAAAAAAATGAAATTAGAAATGCACTCAGCAGATCTAGGGAAAAAATGAAAATGTAGAAAAAAATGTAAAGGTGCTTTGTTTCTCACTGGAAGCAAGTCAAGGAGCATAGCTTCTGGACCCCCTTACACACCCCTGTAGCCTCCCCTAGACCCTTCCCACTTGGTCTGAGCTCAGACTGTCTGGTTCTTACTTGGCAGGAGACTCTTGATCTTTCCCACTTCTCTGTTTGGACCAGGCTGTTGCCAGCTGTCTGAATACAATGTGGTTTCTGACTCAGGTTCTTTTATGTTTCCAGGGTCTTAATTGCTAGTATCTCAGGGGCAGGATAATTGTCTTCCAGGGATTCCTGAGATAGGGAATTTGAATTGTCTTGCCTGTGACTCGCAGGACAGATGACATTCATATGGGCCCACTCTCCTGGACCAGGAATCATGGACATTCCTGGACTGCTTAACTAAAATTCCATGGCTCCTACTTCTACTCAGCAAAGCATACTGGAATTCAATCGGATAAGAATGACTTCATCCAAAAAGATAAGCCTGAATCTGCTTTAAATCTGTGTGTGTGTGCATGTGTGTTTGTAATTCTTAACAAAAATGTAGTCCTTTATTAAGTGTAATACTTGTTTAAAATGCTTCATCATAACCAAGTAGATGAACCCAAGGCACACATCATGTTCATGCTCCCTTGGGACTCAGTCCTCAGAGAGGGCCCAGGGGAACTACTGTTTAATCTCCTACCTTTCCAGAAAGCCTAAGGCCTAGGAGACACTGAGTAAAGCATCTGAGGCAGAATTCTCAAGAACTATACAGTACCATCTTAGTTAACTGTGATTTGGGAGAAAACAAACAGGGTGGACTTTATTTACCTCTGGAGACCCTGTGTTGAATCTCCCATTTCTCATTTGTAGAAATCAATTGTACAGAAAGGCGGTAATTATCTGCTGTGATTAACAAGGAGTTGGGGCACCTGGGTGGCTTGGTCTGTTAAGTGTCCGACTTTGGCTCAGGTCATAATGTCACAGTTCACGAGTTCAAGCCCCATGT
This sequence comes from Suricata suricatta, assembly GCF_006229205.1. Classification (NCBI taxonomy): domain Eukaryota; kingdom Metazoa; phylum Chordata; class Mammalia; order Carnivora; family Herpestidae; genus Suricata; species Suricata suricatta. Next base: position 58,549,251 of record NC_043713.1, on the reverse strand, counting down.
CAGGCTTCGTGCTGACAGCTCAGAGCCTGGAGCCTGCCTCGGATTCTGTGTCTCCCTTCTCACCTCCTCCCATGCTCGCACTGTTTCTCTCTTTCTCAAAACTAAATAAACATTAAAAAAAAATACCAACTAATGCAAAGCGTAACTCACGAATGTAGGGCTAGGCAGGTGTTTACTGAACTCAAAATGTATTTGCCACAGACTCATGTAAAGTGTCACACCATGGCTTAGTACAAACCCTTAACTTCTATTAATGAAGCTTTTGTTAAAGTGGTCTTTGATAAAAATTAGTACTCTTCCATCTGTCAAGTTCCTATAAGGTAGGGAAGATTTATTACATGAAAAAAATGATAGAAAATCTTTTTTAAACACAGCCGTTCTTTTATGGATTTGGATATACTACTCTTTAAATCATGTCACAGGAAACAATGATTTTTGTGTTCAAGAGACTGCTGATTTAAATGTTTAGCTTTAAAATGAAAGAACTGTTCACCTTTGTGCTTCAACACTGGTGAGATAAAGGCCTGTTGTTTAATGAGTTGCACCTTGAGAGTGCCATCTTGCTTTCCATGTGCCACATGAAATCAAAAGTTGCATTTCACAGAGTACAACTTACAAGATGCTGTTGCATTAATTTAGATAGGAGAGTTTTACTCCTACTATTCTGAGACATTCAGACATTTAGAGAATGATTTTGTGGCCTGCTGCATAAACAGAGGGAAGGGAAGTAGATCTTTGTCCCATTGTTCCTTATGTGGAATGTTCTCTAAAAGGCCATTTGGGGACTGGAGGTGGGGAACAATGGGTCCGAGGGAAAACTCATCCCATTTAACTGTAAAACCAAATATCTACCAGGGTGTGCAAAAACAGGACAAAACTAACTGCATGCTTGTGGTTCATCAATGAAATATGTTCTTTCGTCTCGTTTACAGGCTCAACATGGGAAAAGACATTTCGGCAGATTGGCTTTGAAAGGTAAACAGCATTTAGCATGGCTTTACATTTTGGTTCTGTACTGTTTCATTATAAGTAATTTACTGATGGTAAATCAGCGGTCTAACCACTACTATAGGGACGCTGTGCCCATGAGGAAGTCATCATTTTGCCCCCAGAGCCTCTGTTTCCAAAATTCAAAGTAGCCTTTTGAATTATAAAATCTCTGCCAGCACACAGGGTGAATGTGGAGATCAAATGGAGGAATTTATATGAAAATGTCTCTTAAATCAGGAAACAGCATCTAATTGGAGAATTATGAGAAGTCATTTGCTCTTTTCTATCTTTATCACCACACATGTCCTTTTAGTTCTATAGTTTTAGCACAAAGAAATGTATATTGATGATCTCCCAATCATCAAAATTGTTAGATCTTAGTCACTGCTGAGATCATGTCACTCTTAGCTAAAAGCAGCCCTACACCAGCATCTCCCCAAAGGAAAACAAAATGGGCTTACTATGACATCAAAGTAGAGGTAGGGTTAAAAATGTTACTCACCGACCTGCTTTGGAACTGAGTGTTAGCCTGTGTGACAGATCTCTCCCATTGTGTCTTATATGGAGCTTGCCACGTCGATACAACTATTGGAATAGAGAAAAGTGATTTTAGTTTATTTTTTACTCTAAAAGAAGATTTTGACTAGTTCTTTTTATCATATTGGAAATGTGTTTTTATGTGTATTAATCAAGCCGACAGAGTGCTTAGAGAAATAATAAACTACTTTAAAACGCATTTATCCATTAACAAGGGAGAGTAGTTGACTAACTGTGGTGGCATTTCCTGTACCATTTTTAATGTGATTTAAAGATTTATTTCTCTCTCTACCTAAACTTCAACTGAAAATTAGCACTGTTGCTATTGGCCTCCTAGTAAATCCTTGTAGGTTATTCTGAAGGTTATTATTGCATTAGGCTGGCTTGAGATAGATGGATCTCACGGGCCAGCTTACAACAGAGAGTGGGAAATCATGTCATTTCTCCATTTTGTGTCAAGTCTTTTCCTGAAGTATTTTTCTCTGGATTCTTCTTTTGTGTTATGACAAACACCAAACATAAGCAAAGTCATTATCCAGCTTCAGCCAAATTTTATAATACTTCTTTTGTCTATTTTTTTTGGTCTATTTTAAAGAAAACTTTAGACATCGTGTCATTTTGTCCCTACATAAGTTGAAGATACATCTCCAGAAAAAAAAAATGGGTGTTTACTTCCAGAATCATAATACCATCATACCAAATGCAAATAGCAATAAGTTCATAGCAGGAAGTCTGGGTGTGGGTGACTCAGTTGGTTAAGCATCAGACTCTTGCCTTCTGGCTCAGGTCATGATCTTGGGGTTCATGAGCTGTAGCCCCGACTCAGGCTCTGGACTTATAGCACAGGGCCTGCTTGGTATTCTCTGTCTCCTCCCTCTCTGCTTCTCCTTGACTTGTACTCTCTCTCTCTCTCTCTCTCTCTCTCTCTCTCTTTGAAAAATAAGTAAACTTAAAAAAAAAAAATAAGCCCTTGGCATCAATGCTTTCATTTCCTGACCATCTCAGAAATGCTATCTTAAAGATCCTGATTTGAATCAGGGTGCGATTGAAGCCCACACATTCCTGTTTGTTGTTACATCACAGATAACATTCCCTCCCGATTTCACGACATTGACTTATCAAGAAGCCAGGTCAGCTGTCTGGAAGAATGTCTCACATTCTGGATTTTTCTGTTTGTGGGAGTGTCTCTCTATGTTCCCTTTCACTCACTGGGAACAACTTCACATCGGTTTTTGTCCTTGTGACCCAGGACCGCTGGTCTTTTATGTTCCCGTGTTTCTAGTGCAGCTGTTTGCACGAGCCCATCCAGTGTTCCAGCCTGGAGTCAGCCGTTCCTCCGAGGAGCCCTGTTCTCTTCGTGGAGACTGGTATTTTGAAATCACAATCAAAATAGTTGGGATGCCCATCATTTCTGGACCATCATTGTTTCCAGGCTGTTTTTTTCAGTACATGTTAGAGCTGGAAAATACTTTTTTTAATTAAAAAAAAACCCCATAAATTCATACATTATTTCCAAATCAAATGTAGGCTTGCAGAATTTTTAACATCTCTAGTACTATATTTGTATTTATTTTATTTTTCACTGAACATCTTGGTTCTTAACAAAACTTATTTCAGTTTAATGTACATACATAATATATGTTGTATATAAAAATATGAAATATTGTCTATAATATTTTTTATGCTTTTTATTTATTTTTGAGAGACAGAGACAGTGCAAGCAGGGGAGGGTCAGAGAGAGAGGGAGACACAGAAACTGAAGCAGGCTCCAGGCTCTGAGCTGTCAGCACAGAGCCTTATGCGGGGCTTGAATGCATGAATGGTGAGATCATGACCTGAGCAGAAGCTGGACGCTCACTGAGCCACCCAGGTGCCCCTCTATATTTTTAAATAATATACTAATATTACCATTCATAATAAGAATATTAAATGAAGCCTTTAAATTTTGCATTGTCTTTGCATGCCTGGGTGATTCAGTCAGTTAAATGTTTGACTCTTGATTTTGGCTCAGGTCATAATCTCAGAGTTGTGAGATCAAACTCTGCCTCAGGCTCTGTGTTGGGCATGGAGTCTGCTCAAGATTCTCTCTCTCTCCCTCTCCCTCTGTGTCTCCCTACACCCTGTTCACACTCATGCTCTCTGTCTCCCTCTCTCAAAAAAAAAAAATGTAAAATAAATAAATTAAACGAATAAAGTTTTCATTGTCTTAATTCTACATTACGTTAAGGATGTACAAATAAAGAATGAAAAGTAAAGCTGCTTAAGGTTTTTCTTCTATGTGATTATATTCTAATTTTTATATGTTACATGGCTTATTTGTTTCAGAACATTTTGAATTTGAATGGTTTTTAAAATTTCATTTTTATGAATACATAGCATTTATATATCTCCAAGTACTAATTATATGTTTTTATATGTGTACAGTGTTTTCAGAGAAATGTCACATGCCTCCCCTTCCTCTGGGCCCCATGCCTTTCTCTTATAGTTACTGTATTTATTAGCTTTTGGTTTAATGTTTTGCTGTTTATTTTCACATGTACAAGCCAGTACTCATGTATATTTGTGTCCTTACCCTATTCTTGCATGAAGAGTGGTAAATTATATACATGATTCTACACTTTAAATATTGTGGAGATCATTCCCCCATCAGTGTCTATAGGTACTCTTTACTCCATCACCCTGTGTGGATGAGCCAACACAAAGGATGAGGTTGGTCACATCAGGGATCAAGCTTTACTAATAATTTTATGGATTCAGATGCCCAAGGACACTGGTAATGTAAGGAGAAGCCTAGGAGAGCCCTGTGGCTCCTCAGGTGCTTTGTCATACCAGATCTATTCTTCTTGGCCCAGAGTGACTGTTGAGGTTTCTACTGAGGTTTGTAAGTCCCTCACTTAGGAGGAAGCGTTTGATTTTGCAACATGTCTAGTTTTATGCATAAGAAATTTGAAGGGCTCATGTGACCATTTCCAGAGAGTCATAACTCATCAGTCTATGGATTGAAGATTTGTTTATTATAACATCTTAAACCAGCTCTGTCCTGCTTGAAGCATTCTGTTGACGAGGACTCTCTTCCTAGCAAAAGAAAAAATAATTAATTAATTAATCTATTTGCCCAGTGACCTAGTTAATATGTTTACCAAGGGCCTGAACCAGGTCACTCACCTTCTTCCGTCAACCCCAGTGTCTCCTTAGTAGTCAGGGGAAAATGGATCACAAACCACTTGCTTTAACTTCTTCTTTCCCAGTACCCTATGGGTGGATATGCAGGCCATTTCCAGTCTTTTGCTCTTCAAAAAAAACTCTATAATGAATACCCTGTGCACACTTGTGCTTTTGCCAGATATATTAGGAATTAGAGTCCCAAGGACAAAGGATAAATTTATATGGAATTTTGCTAATTTTGCCAAGTTTCACTCTTTAGAGTTTTGACAGTTCGCTCTCCCACTAGCAGTGCATGAGAGTAATTCTTTCCCCAGTGCCTCATCAACAGCATATTCTGTCAGACTTGAGTTTTTTGCCAGTCTGGTAGGTGAGAAATGGTATCTCAGTGCCATTTAATTTGCATTTATCCTGCATCATTTTTACGTAAAGAACAGTTTAAGATCTTTGCTGTCAACTAAGTGAAGCACTTTGGATAAGAGCTTCTTCTCAGATGATTAAGGGTTCATTGACCAACAGGATTTGGCAGTTGAAACATTTTCTGTGTGTTTCTGTCATACAAGTTTGTATGACTTTAACCTTTCCCCCCTTGCTTGAATAATGATCTCGGGAAACAGCTACCTGTACAAGCACTATGTTAAACAATTTCTAGTCCATAGTGCAACCTCACAGACCAGAGATTGGCAAATGATTACTATAAAGGACATTTCAGATGTTACAGGCCATACAATTTCTGTTACAACTTCTCAATTTTGCCTTTGTAGCAGAAAGCAGCCATAGACAATAAGTATGGCTGTATTCCAATAATACTTGATTTACAAAAACAGGCAACTGGCCATTATTTATTGACACCCCCCCACACACACACTCACACTGTAGACTGTGGTTGCTATCTCACAGGTAAAGAAACTCAAAGAAATCAAGTAATCTACCCCACATAGTCGTTGTCATTGACTTGCATTAGCACTCAACTATATTCATTTCCAAGTTTGCCTGGTTCCAAAGATGAACATTTTTATACCAAAACACCCTAAGTTCTTCAATATGGGTCTCTTTTGTTTTGTGTTGTCTTATTTTTCATGTCCCTGTAGCTCTGGGGATATAGTCTCCAGTCACAATCTTACTGTATATTCTCATTTGAATAAAGGTAGGCAGTATAAAGTTCATGTTGCAATGCCTCCCTAAAATTGGTATACTTGCAAACAGACGTACAAATAAAAATATTAAGGATATATATCAAATGCTATACTTTATTTTTGACCCTTAATCTCAGGTAGGTGATCATCCTGATCTTTAGATGTTACTTAAAAATGTCATCTTGTGTTTTCCTATGTTATCTCACTCACTTATGCACAGGCAGTAGTCTCTGCCTTGCATCAAGCATTTTAAAATGTAGAACAAATATTGATCTTTGGGGTTGTTGTGCATTTACAGTTGCAGACTCTGGAGCAGTGCTATTAAATGTGGCTGTGCTTTTTCTTCTCCAGTTTAACCTCTTCTTTCTCTTAAAGGGAATTCCAATTATATCTTAAATGAAGCGATCTTGTTCTTTAGAGCAATTGTATAGAGGTATTGATCCTTACATCACTTTGTCCTTTGAAGTTTGTCCATCAATCTATTTGCTAGCAGATTATTTTAAAGTGGCCACATCTAAAGAAAAGAAGTGACTAAGTCAGCTAAAGCTTCAAAGTTTTCTCCAAGAATAAGAAAGCAAAGATGCTCTTTGTTGTACATTTTGTAACTGAAAGGGAAGACCTAGGGATGTGCCCTGGCTGCTCTCCTTATAGGCATACTTGCTGTGAGATGGTTTTCAGCCATTTCCTTTCTGGAATCTGTGTGAATATATACATTATCTCAGAATAAATACACATCATCACTGTTTATGTGGCTGAATTCATGACAATGTGTATATTCACCTTGCAGACAACCACATTGCCCCTCTGTGGAGGATATCAAGAGTTTGTTTTAGGATTTCATCATGGGAATGTATTGTAACATAGGAAGGTTCATACATCTTGGATCTGACTTTCATTACTGCCTTCCCAGCCCTGCTACTACAATATTGATACTTGCATAACAAAAGCAGACATAGTGTTTTGTTGTTGTTGTTGTTGTTGTTGTTGTTGTTATAAAGAAAAAAAATCTGTGCCTAACAGTTTGGTTTCAATCTGAAAGCTCACCTTCCTATGCAGATTGTCTAAATTAATGATTGTAAATGTTTCCAAATCACAGTCATTCATTAATCTCTGCACATGGGCATGGCTCTGTAAATTCACTGATACTGCCCATGTTCTAAACAAGTGTATCAGCTAGGGTATGGCCCACATTTTCAGTGGCTAAATCCAACAAATGTTTCTTTCTATTCAGGCAACATCTAATGAGGAGGTCAACTAGAGGGCAGCTTGCCTTCTATGTGGCATGTCATTCTTTGGCTTCAATCTTGTGGTACTACTGTCTCAACATGACGCTTCTGAGTTTGCTTAAGCATGGAAGAGCTTGGAGGATTGCACACTGGCCCTTAAATGTTTCCACCTGAAAGTGGCATTACAGGTTTGGTCCGAAAGAGATTCACCTTGCTAATAATTTAGAGAGAAGAGGTGTCACTCTGCCATGACAGAGGTAGAAATATTGGAAGGCACTCATAATATCTATCATGATAAGCTCTGAGCAAGGTCTGAAATGGGTTTCTCTTTCCAAAGCTATACTTTTCATCTGAGAAAAAAAGTATTTTAGCAAGTAAATAGGCTCCTGCAGAGTAACTTGCCAAAAGAAATAAAAGTTCCTACTTTCTGGGAAATCTTATTGCTGCCTATTTTAAAATAACAATCTTGTTCTGATCTTCCACCCTTTTTTTTTACTTAAAAAGCAGAGAGTCTATTCTTAATGAGTCTTTATAATCAGCACAGTAACTCAAATTAGATCATTAGTAACAGTACTGTGTGGGACTTTATTTGATGCTCTACTTAGATTATGGAATGAAGAATGAAGTATCTTTCCCCTTCAAAGAATATTTTAAACTATAAATCACCCTGAAAAGAGCCTGCTATGATGAAACACAAATATTCCAAGGATTTTTTTTCCCCAATGTAGACATAATTCAAAAAACATGGCTTAGTCTTCCTGGGGGGATGGGGACCAGCAGCCTTCCACAGCCTGTCTGCTGTCAGGCTCCTCCCTTGCATCTACCCTGTGAAGACCTTTCACCCACCGTTCTAATTTTAAATATTACTGTTTTTGTGGAACCTTTCCTGATGGCTTCCTCCCAGGGCCCCACCTCTTCCATCACACCTTGTGTATTCTTCTGCTATGCCGTATCAGTACAGTGCCATTTTCTACGAAATGTGGACATATTTGATCAACTACCTCATAATGTGTGATACATGGACACTTTGTATTTTACCTTATGTGTTTCTCTTCCTTTGGACCTTGAAGTCTGTGAGTGTGTGAAGAAAAGAACTGTCTGGATACCCTGGTGCCCAGGGCACTCTTGCTGTATGCTAGCTCACCAGACATGTGTTGAGTACACAACTGTGTCCTCCGTGGGGAGGAGCCCAGGGGTTGGTTGGAAAGGGACTGTTTAAAAGTGTGCTTCTTAAGAGCAGGGTCCCAGCATCTACTTTTTCCTGAACAGTGGCAGCATATAGGAGGATCCAGAAGCCTGCAGCCAGAGCCAGTCATCCTGGAGAGCATAGGGAGGAGGATGTGGCTTTATTCTGTGTGTCGGTGTGAACTATTACTTAATTCACTGACCTTCCTATTCACATAGAGTATCTTGAGTCTCTCTTCTCAAACTTCTGAGTCTAATGTTCTGAGTTTGGCACTGGCTGCTTCCCATCCTATGATGGGATTAAGAGCTCCACCAAGACAGGAACTATGTCTGCCTTGTTAACTGAGACACCTTGCACCTAACTCACATAGTGAACTGGTTGGATAAAGGAGGATAGGAGTGAGGACCTGATTCCTTGGCAACAGAGCCAGGAGAGGGCTCAGCAAACGTTTTTGTACCGTGTTTCATTGGCTTTCCCCCATTCTTGCCTATGGTGCCTTTCAGGACACCTGTGATTGTTTGTGCCCAGCCCCCACCTTCTCCCAGAGCCTTCCCCTCACCCCACTGACCACCATCCTCAGGATTCTCTTCTGTCTTCCCATCCTCTCCTGCTCTTCTTTTAGAACAAAGCCACCAGGTATGTTCATGATCTTCTATGTACTTATCAGTGTCTTAGACTAGACCCATCCTTCTGAGGGCAGGACCTTTGTCTCACCATCTTATAACCTCTAGTGCCGGCCCAGGTGGTGGCAAATTATAGGCATTTAATAAGTGTTTGATAAATGGCCTTTCAAATAAATATTAGTATGGCATTTCTCTCTTGGCCCAGTCCCATGGAATCTGCTCTTCCTGATAAATTTTAGTTTCTATTGGCTTTGGAGAATAAACAGATTCCTTGAGAAATATAAGGCCAATTTTCTAATTCTTTTTAATCCTCCCACTTTATGTGTAACTCACTAGCTGTGCTATTGAAATTAATGCTGTTTCTGCAGGTAATGCTATATAAAATGTGAAAAATAATGGATAGGTACACTTTAATAATGGATTTATGATGTGCATTTCTATATGAAAATTTGCATCCAAGAAATGTGATGGTTAATCTGAAGCCAATTTTGACAGAAACAAAGATATCAATATCTAGAGTCACTGTTTATTTTCCTGAAATTTTTAAGGTCATAAGTCTATGGGATAAAATGGATGATTTTGAATACTATTCATTTAGATCAAGACAAGTATTTCCTTACATTGCCTTTCAGAGAAGCCTACAGAAAGGAAAACACATGAAATTCAAATCACAACATTACTATAATCTTGTGGTCTGTGGAGTGAATCAAGGGAAATCATAGCTGGGCTTCAATGTGTTGTCACACTCACAGCATAAGCTAATGGTATTTTTGCTTATAGATGTAGGTACATAATAGATGTTTCTCAATTAAATGATTTACCCTGTTGTTGTATTGGCTTTCTGAAAGATGAGCCACTAAATTCTTAATTCCTTCAGACCTCATGTAAATATTCCTGGAAGCTTTAGCAAGCTGTTTTGAAACGATGATATAAAATCTTTGTCAAAGTAATTTCTTTTTTTTTTAAGTTTTTAATTTACTTTTGAGAGACAAAGGGAGACAGCATCAGAGAGAGAGACACACACAGAATCCGAAGCAGGCTCCAGGCTCTGAGCTAGCTGTCAGCACAGAGCCCAACGCAGGGCTTGAACCCATGAACCATGAGATCATGACCTGAGCCGAAGCCAGACACTTAACTGACTAAGCCACCCAGGCACTCCAAGTAATTTCTTAATATTTTTTTTTCAGAGAGAGAGAAAGGGCATGAGTGGGGGAGCGGCAGAGAGAGGGAGAGAGAGAATCCCAAGTGAGCTCTGTGCTGTCAGCAAAGAGCTTTATCCAGAGCTCAATCTTACGAACCATGAGATCATGACCAGAGCCAAAATCAAGAAGTTGGACACTTATCCAACTGAGGCCACCCCGGCACCCCTGTCAAAGTCACTTATATGCAGGAAATGACTAGACAAAACAGATGTGTTTTTATTTTGGTATTTAAAATTAAGCACAACTTATGTGTTTATTCATTTATTTGAACAATTTGAACATTTTCAAACCTTTACTTTGTGCCTACCTCTGGGCCAGATTTGGGTTTTCAGAGGAACATGACAGGGTAAGGGAGTTAGATTTTTTTAAAACTCCTATCGAATAGTGACCTCTCTGAGAAGCACTTTGTGTATCTGATTTATGGAATTCTTAAAACATTCAGGAGTTGGATTCTGTTGACTAATGCTAGGCTATCTAACAACCTCATATTCCAGTGACTTACAAGACCAGAGGTTTATTTCTTGCTCATATTAGGTGTTGGCTTCAGAGGACCAACTGCAGCTCTTCTCCAAAAGCCTTTTTTATTCTGGAATCTAGGCTGACACAGAGCCTTCATTTGGCACATGCCCTTCTTGTGGTTGGGGAAAATTGCTATAGCCAAGGCAAGCAATGGCTCTTTCGGTGTTTGCTCAAATAGGAATTGAGCCACTTCTGCTTACGTTTAGTTGCTCGGGCAGGTCACGTGGCCAAGTGAGAGTCTGTGGGCAGAGCAGCACACTCCTCCTGCAGAGGTGCACTATAAGTCACACGGGAATGCCCAGGGGTGTGTACTACTCTTTCAGGAAAGGAGAGTGTCTAGTTGAAAGAAGTAATATAATCTACCAAAGTATGCATCTAATAAACAAGCAAAGAAAATCACAATGGTTAAGTAATTTACTCAAGACCACCTAGCTAGTGAGCGTCAAAGACAATATATGAACTCACTTATATGTGACTCTACCTTCCATTCTCTCAGTCCACCAAGCCAGAATTTACAGTGCTTCATGTTGACAAGAGTTGGTTGAACACCCATTATTATTCCAGTGCTGAGGGCTGGAGGTGAGAGGATCGAAGGACATGATCTTGGTCTTCTAGAAGACACCAATATGTAAACATACAATATCATGTGATTATGTGCTACTGTTTAGTGCAGTCATTTGAAAATGTTTTTGAGTGGCTACCATGTACCAGGTACAATAATAATGATACAAATAGTGCGGAGTGTAGAAGAGAAAAATGGGGCAATGTGCATGCTTGTGAGGGCACGAACAGAGGCCTAGCCACCTAGTCGGGAGGCAGGGAGGTGTTGTTTGTAACACTTCACTTCAGGGGCTGCCTAGACAGCATTTGCAAGGGTGATTTTTTGGAGACCAGCCATCAGATGTTAGAGATGGAGCACAGGGGCACAAATGAAAACAGAAATGAAACTGAGAAGGGGTGGAGAACCATCAGGATCATCTTTGACAGAATTGGGAGCCACTGAAGAGAGTGAAGGGAAGATACTCTTAAGTGTACGTCTAGAAGGGTCACATGGGCAGCAATATGGACCAGAGGATGGCTTAGACAAGCAAGAGCGGTTGGAAAACACTGCAGTAGTTCAGGGAGACAACTACTCCCGTCTGAACTGAGGCAGGGGTAACTGAATATGATAGAGGGGTATATGCCAAATGTGTTTTCCACTGTAAAATGGGAAGTTACAACTCAGCACGTAATTGGATTGTGGTATGTGAGAGAATTCTCAAAGGAGCCGCATTGAGTCGGCTGATTCCATCTCTGGCTGCTATCTCTCCAGCTAGGGCCTGCAACACTCCACTTCTCTGCCCCGGGGCTTTCTCTAGCCTTTAGGAAGTTTGCTCTGTCTACATGCAGGGCAGCCTGGAAGGGCCTGCAATGAAAGGCCTGGAAACATTGGTGAGCAGCAGAAGTAAGTGGATATAAGGATATAGGTGGTGCAGCTCCCGTGGGCAATCCAAAGGGCATCCCACGAAGTGTGCAAAAGCTTCCCAGGAGCCCCTTTTACAGCAACAACCTGTCAACGGTACACCCTGGTGGGCTTCTCTCGTTCTCCATTTCTCATTGTCACATTCTTGTACTTTCTGGAAGACTTCCCAAATGATCCACCTGTTCTGAGGCCTTCCACTCCAGGCAAGCCTTTGGAAGACCTGAAATAAGATACCAGTGCTAAATTATCTTAACTGACCCTAAACTAAAAGAATGTAGATCCCAATTTTATCTTTGGTATTAATTTATTTTATGAGTACAAAATAGCACTATTATTATTTGTAATTATTTTAATCAACAGTTATGAACCTCTAGAAATCCTTGGTTTATAATTTTGGGGAACATCAGTGGTATCATGGCAGAGATTGCTAGAGAATCTGTGGAAAGTAATAAGACTCATTTTTTAGAAAAATTTACATACCCACAGAAACAGAACATTTTACAGGTTGAAGTTTCAGGGGATTCAAAGAGCCTCAGAAACTCAACATAGTAAATGAACCTCAGTAAAAAAAAAAAAAAAAAAAAAAAAAAAAAAGCCCTGTTTTAGATGAAGACAGAATTGTATTTCTTTTTCAAAGTATAAAATCCATAAATGTTTATTCTCCTCCCTCAGTTACCTGGAGGTACATGGCTAATAGGAGTTAAGTTGGGGTCTTAGAATCATTCCGTTTGAGACTCCAAAGCCCCCAGAGGCAACTTTCCCCTTCTTTTACATATGGTTACATGCAGGCCCAGAGAAATTAAGCAGAAGAGCTAGAAATATGATTTTTTAACTCAAGATTGTTCAAAGTCCAGATCTGTGTTTACATTTAATAAAACTCAAGTGAAATGGAATTTTATTACTAATGAATTTGTTTTACCACCGTTTAGTAAGGCTCATTATATCATCATTCAACCAAGTAATAATAGTCAGCCAAGCGCTATAGACAGTACTATGTGTACATCATCTCTACACAGTCTCCTGCAATGGCTGTTAGCACCATACCAGCTTATGCATCTGGAAACCAAGGCACAGAGCACCTCCCCCTGATGGCCACATGGCTTGGAAGTAGTAGACAATGGATTTAATCTCTGAACACCACCACCATTCAACCTACTTTCTTGCTTTAGGTCACAGTGACAGTTGTCACAATTCACTCTATTGATCTTTACTCTTAATGCCCCCCTGCTGGGTGGGTACACATGTGTATGTGTGTGTGTGTGCACGTGTGTGTGCATGTGTGCAAGCATGTATTAAGAAAAGTAAGTGATCCACCTTTCCTGCTTCAGACCCATCTACAGCCGATACACAGTCCAGAATTCTTATTACACCATTAGAAGGGCTAAATTGAGAGCCCTGGGACTCAAAGAAGGGCCCTCATGGTGAAACATTCACAGCAGTTCTATCAATATACTCCTCATCTAGAAGAAAACAAACAGTTAGGCTTCTTTTGCCTGGAAACAGTGAGGCAAGCTTGGAAGAAACGCCAGAGAATCCGATAGATTGATTCTCCCTGCATCTCCCCATGAATCTCTGACATTTGCTGAGGTTTTGTTAAAGTCACAGAATATCAAGTAGTCTTTGTCACTGACAGACTTTTTGTTTTATAAATATTTTCTAACTCTCCTTTTATCCTTTCCCTTCAATAAATTATGATTAAAGAATGAAGCACAGTATTAAGTAAGAATATTGTTTTCAGGGAGCCTGGGTGGCTCAGTCAGTTAAGTGTCCGACTCTTGATCTTGGTTCAGGTCACGATCCCAAGGTCGTGGGTTTGAGTCCCACATTGGAGTGTGTGCTGATAGCGTGGAACCTGCTTGAGATTCTCTGTCTCCCTCTCTTTCTCTGCCCATCCCCCACTCACACACTCTCTCTCCTTCCCTCTCTCTCAAAATAGATAAAACAGGAATATTATTTTCTATAACCATGTAACCAGGGATCTCAGATTCATTGCCAGTGGCTGACTGAAGCACTTGATTTAAGAGATTTTAGGCAAAAATGAGTGCTGTGGGCAGGCAGGAGAGACATCTGCCATGAATATGGGGGGAGTAGATGCACACTCCTGTGCATCTGGTTCTCATTCCCAAGGAGAATGTGGACTGTGCCAGGGTGACCATCCTCACACCCCAGCCTGACTTAGCGGGATGTCACCATTTGGGATCAAAATGTATATAAATCAAGCATTTGCAAGGATGTGGTGACTTGCATCCCCTTAGGCACCGTTAGAGAAAACCACTATGTTCTAAGACCGATTAAGTAATTTTATCTTAGTCTAAATAAAGTCGTGGCTGCCAAAGCACACCTGTAAGATGATGGAATTCAGTCTTAGCTTTTCTTTAAACTCACTGTCGTGAGATAGCTGCATTTCAGCTTAAGATAATAGGCAGAGGTCTCATTCATTCTTGCTATAAGCATTTGTTTACTCAGTGCTGCCTTAGTCCATTTGAGCCACTGTCACAGAGCACTGCGGACTGGGTGGCTTAAGGACAAACTTTTATTTCTCATGGTTCTGGGGACTGGGAAGATCAAAATCAAGACACTAGCATATTCGGTATCTGTGAGAAGAATTGCTTCCTGTTCATAGACAGCCATTTTTTTCCCACTGTGTCCTCACATAGCACAAAGAGAGCAGGAGAGCTCTCTGGGGACTCTTTTATCAGGGTATGAATCCCATTCATGGGGGCTCTGTACTCATGCATCCCAAAGGCACCCCTTTTAACGCTATCGCATTGTGAGTTAGAATCTCATCATGTGAATTTTGAGAGGACACAGACACTCAGTGCATAACAAGTGCCTGTAACGCCCACACAATTGGAAGAAAAGCTAGAAAATCTTAACATGTGAGGCTTTTACATCTCTATATAACATATGATCAGTTGCATCAAACATTTCTTGTGTAATTGATCAGATTTGCTGTTTTCTTTGATCTGCCAAAATATCTTGTGTATACTTGAAACAAATTAAAAACTACAAACTAGTATATGTACATAGGTGTGTGTGTGTGAACCACAAAAGTAGGTGATTTACATTTCTTAGGTTGTTGAAAGGTTTGCTGTAGGAATTTGGCTCACAATTTAGAAAATTACTTTTTAAATTCAAGTATAGTGACATCATTCAATAAGTATTTGGTGAACAGATCTATTTTTCTTTTAGGAAAAAAGAAAGATGTAATCCTTCACTAAAATTTCTCTTTCTTTCAAAATATGGCTGGAAAAAAGATTTTTTGATTTGTAATCCCCATCTTCACTAAATCAGGTCATTATGACTAATATAAACAGTCTGACTTAATGAGTGATAAAGATCAGGTCCTATGGAAAATGATGCATTCTTGAACTAAAAACCTAAATTCTCAGGTGGTTACCTTGGCGCCTTGCTCCATACACAATTAGAGGTACCAGCAGGAATGTTTTAGATTTCATTAGTGACATGAACAAATGAACTGTATAATATATCACTTAAAGATTTCAAGTCTTGGTGTAGACAGCATGATGAATAATAGGAAATTCATGCTGTTTGATATGGAGGTAAAATTTGGATGCTGCGTCTATAAAGTGGAATGTTTTGGAGAATTATGCTAATAGTCAGATACCGGCATGGGGTTCAAATTTCTTATTTGCTCTATGTCTTACTTACAAGTATGAACTTAGCTCTCTCATAGCTCAAACTACTCTGAAATGTCATTTCCAGTTAAACACCTTAGCTAGGGGTCAAGCCATTATTGCGTGTGGAAAAGTTGCACTTTGTCTGATGCGTTATCTCATAGGAACTGTTGGAGTGTTCCATCAGACCCTTAGAAGTACATCATCCTGGATGAACAATGTGGAAACGGTTCCTTCTGACTCTTCTTTTTCCTGATCTATCTTTACATATGCCCGTAGGCCTGTCAATGTGTCTGTACACAAGATATGTGAAGTGGCACACAAGTACAGCATTACACCATTTCTATAGATTGGTCATTTCATTTCCATAGTGACATGTAAATGAAGGGTCAAAGAGGTGAATTAACTTCTTTACACATGAGCAAATGGCAGTTAGGTCTCTCTGACCATTAAAGCCTGTACTTCTTCATTTTGCTAACCTCTCCGATGTGAATCCAGGTGCCATAGTGGTGATGGTGTAAATGTTGTTGGTTGTGTTCTTTGCCTCCCCTCTACACCTTTCTTGGCCTCAATTTATTGCACCTCTCCTCTTGCCTCACTCCTGCACTGCACTGATTTACACATATTTGAAAAACACTTCCCGACCTCTAAAAAGGCTCTGAAGTTCATTCTCTCCTTGTCATATACTTCCTATCATCATTACTTAGGTTTTTGGCTCACCTTAGTCCTCCTTGGGAATATGAAATAACCTTCAGTCTTATCTTATGCCCTGTTCCAGTTTTTCCATATCCCCTTCCTTTGAGACAGGAAAATTGTTTTTTACTAAAACAGATATGAAATCATTCATTTGCCCACTGAATTAATTTCTATCCTCAACTGTCATCTTCTACATTTCTCCAAATTGGGTACCCCCACATTTCCAGTCAGATTGTCTCTCACTATTTTCTTCTACACACATACTCAGTTTTTCTGAAGATTGGAGTCGGAATCCACCCCGCACTATCTAGATTCCGTTTCTATGTGGAACATCCTTTGCTTCATGCCTCGTTATCAAATCTTCCCTTCTCAGAGACATTTCCCTTATATGACCTCACATCTTCCTGACACCTCCCTGTCCTGATTTTACATGTTATATAGGTTCTCTTCATAAAACTTTTACCTTTCAGATAGTATCCTTGCCAAACAGACAACCATATTCATGGCTGAGTGCTCAGCAGGATGCCAATGCAAAGCAGATGCAAAATAACATTTGTTGCACTGAATCTCAGAGACAATCAGTAAGCTAGAACTTTATCTAAAAAAAGCTCTGTCTGCATAATTAAGAATTTGTAATGTTTGCATCTACCCAAGTGAATATCATTTTATAGTAGGGAAAGCTTTAAAGACAGAATATTAGGGGCACCTGGGTGGCTCAGTCAGTTGAGCATCCAACCTTGGCTCAGGTCATGATCTATGGATCATGAGTTTGAGCCCTGTATTAGGGTTTGTGCTGACAGCACAGTGCTTTGAGCCTGCTTCAGATTCTGTGTCTCCCTCTCTCTCTGCCCCTCCCCCGCATGCTCACGATCTCTCTCTCTCTCTCTCTCTCTCAAAAATAAATAAACATTAATTTTTTAAAATTTCCGGTGGAAAAGGAAAAGTACTTAAGAAATCCTTAAGTCATTGTATTACCAAGAGTTGCTGCCCTCATTTCCGAAGAAAGATCATATAAAATAATTACAATTTGTTGACAATGCAGATTGTATTTTCCTTTGACTCTAAGAGTACAGTCTCATAAGTCAGCCATATACATTGAAATGTATGTTTAAAGTCTTTGGAAATGGGGAAAATCAAGAATATTTGTGCATGTCAATGGTCATGGCTATAGGAGGGAGCAGTGCTATTTGGTATTTTTAGTTTTTCCCACGACAGTCTTTGGACTTGAGAATCAATACTACATCATTCTATTGCGGCAATGAACTACAAGTGGCTCACCTTATCCTGACAGGTTGAGCGATTTTTTTTTCCTGCAGAAATTGTGTTGAAGGCCATTACCCGAGAAGGAAATAGTTCTGGGCCTTCACCCCCACAGCTCTTAGAGGTGCAGTCAGTGGTGAGGGGAGAACAGACTCACGAAATCTGCTCTTCAAACAAGAGATGGAAACAGGCAGTGACAAACTCCCACAGCGGAGCAGTTAACAATAGCATGTATTTCTGCCCTCATCTCATAAGCCGTGAACAATAAAGACCCTGAGAGCATATTATTCACAAAGCAAATGGAAAATACTGAACAGGGAAATATCGACATTAAAAATGAGAGAAGTCAGGGACGCCTGGGTGGCTCAGTCGGTTAAGCTGTGGCTTAGGCTTTGGCTCAGGTCATGATCTCACAGTCTGTGAGTTCAAGCCCTGTGTTGAGTTCCGTGCTGACAGCTCAGCCTGGAGCCTGCTTCCGATTCTGTGTCTCCCTCTCTCTCTGCCCCTCCCCCACTTGTGCTCTTTTTCTCTGTCTCTCAAAAGTATAAAATAAATGTTAAAAAATATTAAATGAGGGGCGCCTGGGTGGCTCAGTCGGTTAATCCTCCGACTTCAGCTCAGGTCAGATCCCACGTTTGTGGGTTTGAGCCCCACGTCAGGCTCTGTGCTGACAGCTAGCTCAGAGCCTGGAGCCTGCTTCCGGTTCTGTCTCCTTCTCTCTCTGCCCCTCCCCCTCTCATGCTCTTGTCTCTCTCTGTATCAAAAATAAACTATTTTTAAAAAATTAAATGAGAGAAGTCAGAGAAGCCTCGAGAGAGCTTCGGATGGCTTCTACCAGATGCTGTTCATTGACCTGCTTCTCATAAACAGAGAAAAAAATTGTTTTCACTTGGTCATCATGAAAACTATTTGGGTTTGAAATCTCTGCACTTTGCTCTGACTAGTGAAATATATTTACTTAGAAATACACACAGATGATTGACTCCCATACGGGAATGAACGCAATTTCAGGGAATGTGCATGTTTTGTATTAGAACACTAATGGGCGTGGACCGCTGTCTGGAGAATTAGGCGCCCTTGTCCATAGAAATCCCAAATCAAATGCTCAGGTTTTGCCCTCAATTATTGGGTAGTCACCAGAACTTCTGGGAAACAGGTGCTTGTTAACTTCTTGAAGGAAAATGATGGTGAGGTATGAATGTTGTTCTGCTTGGCTCACTCATTTTCACTAGGATACATCTGCTGAATGGATGAGTGGTTAAGGTTGGTCTCAACCTCCCCCACCCCAGGAATGTTCTTACAGTTTACAAATTATCCACACAATTGCTCTGAGTTACCTTTAGGGAAGAAAAGTAACAAACCAAAACAAGCAAACAAACAAACAAACAAACAAAAAAACCAAGACCCACACCATCTGTTGCAGAGAGACATCAGGTGGAAATAAAACCCATGGGTCAAAGAGTGTATATCCTTCCAGTGGATAAGCTAAAGTTGCTGTGTCTGAGTTAGGCACCCCATGGTCACAAGTCCCTCTCAGGCCCTAACATTGCACATTATCTGACCAACAGCACCATCCCCCAAGCCAGGTGTTCTGTTGGTGGCTCTGCTGTGGGGGCCATAGCTTCCCAAGGTCATTGACTTTCTCTTTGAAGCAAGCCAGGAGTAGCCCAGTGCTGGTGGCTAGGAAGGACAAACGTTCAATCTGGACAAATGACAGTCCATGAAGGTTGCAGGGAGAGGAAGAACCAGATAGAAGCATAAGCCAAACACTCTTTTCTATTAAAGAATTTCTTCTCAAGGCACCTGGGTGGCTCAGTCAATTACATGTCTGACTTTGGCTCAGGTCCTGATCTCACCGTTCCTGGGTTCGAGCCCCGTGTTGAGCTCTGTGCTGACAGCTCAGAGCCTGGAGCCTGCTTCAGTTTCTGTGTCTCCCTCTCTCTCTACCTCTCCTGGAACTCTCTTTCTCTCTCTCTCTCTCAAAAATGAATAAATATTTAAAAAAATAGGAATTTCTTCTCAGTAAGGAAGGGGAGGGATAGTGAAATCTGTAGACACATAACATTAAAACATGTGTATACCAGGAGGACATTCTAGAGCCATCACAGTGGCTAAGCATTAAAAACTATTTAACTGAAGTGTTTGTTGAACTGTATAGTAAAGTGGAACCCCATTACAGCATAAACAATGAGCTGTTACTGAACGACCAGTCCCACCGAATATTTCAACTATAAAAAGTGATGATTTCTTATATAGTACAATAAAGGCATTAAATAAATAAATACTTCATAAGCAGCCTTGAGGCAAGCATGAAGAGGGTACGAAAAAACCATAGGAAATTGGTCCCATCCTGAACTGTTCACTCATTCTCAAATAGATGCCCCAACATTGATCATTGGACAATATCAACATGGACAGGTTTTGTATTCATATCAAGGAATCCAGCTGGAGACACCATGCGTCTGGACTCAAAGGGAGAGACCTAATGTGAAAAGCTGGTTACATCTTGGTGAATCAAGGGGGTTAGTTAGTATTTGCACTGGGTGAAGGGAGGGTCTGTGACAGGAACAAGGATGGGATGGGCGTGACCTATATGAGCACTGCCTAGAAATCTGGCTCGGCTGGGGCAGAAAACTTGTATCCTGAAAACAGGAAAGGAGCACACAGTGTTCATAGTTGTAGGTGTACAAATGGCCATGGGTCAATTGAGGAGTTTTTATTTTATTTATTTATAAGAATACCGAGCGGCACCTGGATGGCTCAGTTGGTTGAGTGTCTGACTTCAGCTCAGGTCATGATCTCATGGTCTGTGGGTTTAAGCCCCACATCGGACTCTGTGCTGACAGCTTGGAGCCTGGAGCCTGCTTCGGATTCTGTGTCTCCCTCTCTCTCTGTCCCTCCCTTGCTTGTGCTCTCTTTCTCTTCCTCTCAAAAATAAATAAACATTTAAAAATTAAAAAAAAAACAAATCTTTGTTTAGGAGAAGTCTTTCAATAACCTAGCCATAATCCCATAAATCAGGGATTTGGTAATAGGTCGTGGACTGTTGGAACACAATTTCCCAGAATTTCAAGCAAAGCAAAGCACAAAAGAAACCATTTCCTCTGCATCCAGCAGTGTTAATTTTATCCTTGCCATAAATTTTTCTATTAGGGAAATTCCCTGAGAGAAGTAGCCGATGATCAGCCTCTGTGGAAATACCACAGTGAAATGCTCAAGGATCTTTGGGACCATCTTTCTTGTTGAATGATGAGATGTCACAAAACACTGGCTACCATTTAGCACGGTTTCTGTGTCATTCAGTTAACAGATTTACAGATGCAGTTTGTTTTAAACTTGTGCCAAGTGCTTGCTGAGGTTGGTTGCAGTGTTTCTCCCTTTCCTTTATCTCAGATGCTGGTTTTTCTTCTTTAGTCCTCAGAGGTCATTCTAGATTGTCTTTGTCATTTCCTACTGGATTACTCCAGTTTTTTCTCATGCTTTCATGTGTGCGTGTTCTCTCTCTCTCTCTTTCTCTCTCTATCTCTCTCTGTTTCTCCCTCCTCTTCTCTCTCATTGGATTTACTGAGGTACAATTTACAGTCAATGAAATTCACTCTCCTTTTGGTGTATAGTTCTATGAGTTTCACAAACAGATACATCATGTACCGACCACCACATTCAAGATATAGAACATCTCCATCATCCCAGAAAAGTCTCCTTCTGCCCCTTTGTAGTCAACCCTCTCCCTGCTCAACTGCTGATCTGATTTTTGTGTCTGTGGTTTTATCTTTTCCACATTGGCCTATGAATGGACTCATGGAGCATGTGGTTTTCTGTGTCTGGATTCTTTCACTTAGCATGGTGCTTTATAGGTTCATCCACAGAGTTGAAAGTATCTGCTTCATTCTCTTTTATTGCTAATTGCATTCCATTTTATAGATCATTGCATTGATCAGAAGTATCTACTGACCAGTTGTTGGATTTTTGGGCTGTTTTTAGTTTTTGGTGATTATGAATAAAGCTGTTAAAAACATTTGCATCTAGGTCTTGGTGTGAATATACATTTTTGCTTCTCCTGTTCCGGGAGTCTCGAAATTATCTATTTTGCCTTCAGTTAATGAATTCTACATTACTCAAAATGCTTACTGAACAAACTTTTGAAAACTAAATCATTTTAACTGCATGAGGAAGTATAATTAGAGATAATCTTTGGCAATTCTATTTGCAGTAGACCAGCGTGCTCTAATCTTTGCTTTATAAATTTATGTTTTCTTTTTTTTTAATTTATTTATGGGTACACTTTTTAACAGTTAAAAATTCAGAGTTTATTTTCTTTTTTTTTTTTTTTTTTACTCACGTGATTACTATTTCATTCCTGGAGCAATTTTGATTTGTTTTACAGCTTAGCACTTCTAGTTTGCTTTAGTTTGCTAGAGTTCCTGTAATTTCAAATTCAAAAATGCTCTGAGAACTTACTGTTTGAGTCTAATTCATTGATTGTAAGATCCAGCCTGACCTGAACGCCCCTGGTCGCCAAGGGGGAGGTCACTGCAGTCAGTGTGGCTTGCCCCGCATGTGTGCTCGGATCAGGCCGCTGCCCCAGCGCCGGCTGCCAGTACTGAATTATATAGTAAGAGGTGTTTCTCCGAAGTCTGGAAGAGTATGAATTTTGAGATATGTTTGGCTCCAAGAGACTTGGAGAGCGGATTTGTGTTATTTTCATCTGTTCTCTACCGGTGTATCATCTTTATCTGTGCTGCGCCCTCTACAGCTGCCCTGCCTGTTTGACAGAATGTGCTAGAGGATCCTTTCCAAACTTTTTCTACTGTGACCACACTAGTACCCTCAGGTCATGATCCAATACAGCGCAAATATATGAAGTCCCAAAAACCAACGGCTACTCTTATCACATGTGATATGCTTTTATATTTTTGTTCCATTTTATTCTCCTGCTTCACAAAAAAGAAAATACTGGTTGATGGTCACTCAGTATATTTGCTAATAAATGAATTACTCACGACCTACAGTGGAAAACAAAATAAAACGAAACAAAACACTGAACTAGAGAGTAAGCCCCAGCACGATATACAGAAAGCTGGAAGCAAATTAGTGGAAGATAATTCCTGTTTCAGCTGCGTGCTGTGAGTGAGACATTACCGCAGTGACAAATGCCTGTACTACATGGCATTTGCAGAGTGTCACATCGATGAAGGGGAGCTGCTCTGCCTCAGAAACGTGTGTGGATTAGATTCATAATCCTCACTCTTGAGATCAAGCAAATGGAGACCCCAAGGCTGCAGATCCTCCTGTAACCTGGAGTGAATCACTGACCTCCAGACAGAGTAGATTTTACCTGGTCCCCATTTTGCAGTAGTTCACGAGACCTTTGCAAGCCCATTAGAGAATTATAGCAGGAGTGTTCCACCCAGGGCTTGTGGGGCACCAGAACTGCTCTGTGATATGCAATTTATTCCAGGAACTAGACTGTATAAATTGTGGGCGGAGCTAGGGCAGTGAGGTTGTGACAGGAGAGATGGAGGTAAACCAGTGATCTGAGGGGTGGGCACATGCAGGACCAGAAGTGGGGCCTGGAGTGAAGCTTCTGGAAGGGTCTGTCTGTGCAGCCGCAGTCTGTGCTGGGCCTGGTCTGCTTGACCTGCGGGGCCAGCTCACAGGAAGGGCTGGGCGTGGAGCGGAGGAGAGCCAGGACAAAGGGACCCCACCTGACACCTCTCCATTCATCTGTCACTGCATCCGGCTGTGAGAAGCCCTCGGACATAGGGGCCCTGCTTCTCTTGCACCCTCCAGCTCACACACAGGTGTCTCCTGGGACATTTCCGATTCAAAACTCTGAAGGGTCAGGATTCCAGAAACACCCCCACCTTAACCACATCGAGGCAGCACAACCCGGCAACTAGGAGGTTCCTCTACACTGCACATTGTTGCTGTAGATACCTTTAACTGTGGTCTTCAGAAACCGTACTGTAAATGCTCATCATTAATGTCTCCAGTCTGCAGAGACAGAAGAGTCACATTTGGTTGTTTGGACAGATCCAAAGCCTAAAAACAATTCATTATCAGAACAGAAAGACTTCTCAGTCTGACCTCACCAAACTACTCTATTAAATGGGCTGTGGCTTAGATTAATTTGCTGCTGTTTTCCTCAAACATTGCTCAGTGGTACTTTATTCAGTAGGCAAGTCTCAGACTGGGGGCTGGGGGAAACTGAAAGAACATAGGAGGAATATAAAGCTAGATTTGGAATCCAGGGCATTGCCGGTGACAGAAGTACCTGTGCACTGACTCAGACGTGTTCACATCTCCCTGTTGTCTTTTCTTAAGTCTGCCTAGGATCAGCAATCAGCGAAGTCCTTTCCTATCTTTCCTGGCCTCCCTGTCTTTCCTTCCTCCCCTTTGCAATCAAGCATTTAAATGTTGGTGCCACAAAGTGTGTTCTTAGGGGTGATGGGCCACCCTGAAGTGCTGGCTGCTGGAGCAGGCTGGCATGTGCAAGTGTTGTACCCAAGTTTGTAAAATCACCCCAAATTGCCCCAAAACAAGCACCAGAGACTGCTAGGGAGACCGAGTCATGCCTGCAAAAGCAAAGGGCCTTTATTACAAGCTTAAGCTCGGACTCACAGTCTCCAACCGACCCCCCTGGCCACATGGAGAGAGCCCCGAACAAAGGCAGGGCAGGGCCTTTTATGCCTTTGGGAGGGGGAGTTACAGGAAATGATGACAGGTGTACAGTGATCCAATCCCTGCCCCCCCATCAATACTGGCAGTTGTGGGAGCCAATCACAACATTTGGAATATTGACCAATCAGAGTGGGCCCAGGACGCCCCACGTGGGGCGTGACCAGGCCCACCTCCAGAAAGGTCAAAGGTATCAGCCAGCCTCTCCCGATTGGGCACCGCAGGAGTTGTCCCTCCTTAAGGTGCGCCCTTTCAGGAGAAGCCGGCGCCTTCCCCTTTAAGTACAGGGGAAGGCTGGATGGGACCTGCTTCCTTACACAAGCCAGGGTCTAGGGAGCAGATTGCATGGAGGTGCTGGAGAGAGTGTCTCCAGTATATGAAAGTGACCCTGTACCAGGGGTTACAGAAGCCACAGGTGCATGAGGCAGCTGATGTGGTTTGGAAATTAGTTCCATTAAACAACAACAACAAAATGATTGAGCATATAACTAAGTATATAAAGCACAGTGGGAGCCAGATTTCTCACTATCTGAGCAAAGATTTATAAACAGGGAAGGGGCTCCTGGGTTGCTCAGTCAGGGAAGCGTCTAACTTCGACTCAGGTCATGATCTCATGGTTCGTGGGTTCAAGCCCCATGTTGGGCTCTGTGCTAACAGCTAGCTCAGAGCCTGGAGCCTGCTTCAAATTCTGTATCTCCCTCTCTGTCTGCCCCTCTCCTGCTCGTGCTGTCTCTCCTTCTCTCTCAAAAATAAGTAAACATTTAAAAAAAATTAAACGGGAAGGCAGAGACTACAAAGAATCCCAAGGTGTTAAATTGAAAGGGAAAGTATCAGAATGGATTCAAGTCTTTTAAAAATATATATGCACAGAAAGATGTAGAAATCATTATTAATGTACATTTTTGTGGGTTAAATACACCTGTTTCCTACCCTGTCAAGTGGGTTGGTGCAGAAACTGGCTGAGCATGCAGACCTCTGAGAACCCACTTCTGAATACCACATTCCACTGAGAAAATAAGGCTCTTTGCGGACCAAAGAGTAGAAAGGGTGGAAGGAGAGGGAATAGGGGATGGGCCTGAAACCTCACTGTGTCAGAAAATTGGAAAATCCTTCATGGACAATAAAGACATCACAGGGGCCAGCTTCCAGGGACTCTCCAGCTTGGGAGCAGTCTGAGCATCAAAGTAAATAATGGTAGTTTCAAAATAGAATGTGGAGTTCTTGGGTCCACTCTGATGTCAATTGGCTAAGTAATTAATTCATTGCTGATAAGGAGGAGGGCTTGCTTGGAGCAGAACACCAATTAATAAGTATAGGCACAGCTAACCAGCTTTGGCAGCCATCTTAATGGTAGTTGATCCTGGTAGGAGATGTCAGTGACGGCTGAGGTTGGGAGATGGAGGTCGGACAAGGAATGGGACTTTTGTAATTTTGGAATATCTGCCCACAAAATATGAGTCGGATACAAAGGGAAAAATGGTGACAGCAACCCAACCAAATGATTCAGGTGGGATGTGGTGGAATCATAGTCCCCCACCTGGTGCACAGAGACCAAGATAGCATCATTTCTGTGGTATTTTTGCAAGAAGTATGAGCTGGACTAAGAACCATCCTACATCATGAAGACTGTACTCATCCACTGTCAAGATCATGAAAAACTAACACTGACAGACTGAGAAGTTGTCCCAGATGGAGGGAAACTGAGGAGACATGACAGCTACATACACTACATGTGCCCGTGGAGGGTCCTGGCCCCAGAGGAGGGCGAGGCACCGTCAGCACATTTGGAGGAATAAGAAGGGACTGTGTCCTTGGATGGTGGCGTGTTGGTGCTGACATGTGAATGGAAGAATCCATGGTGGGAGGCCAGGGGAGAGTCCTCCTTTGGGCGAACTGTTCTGTGGTGCAGAGAGAGGAGGTGACACAGATGGAGACACCTGGTTCTGATTCGTCCCACACAAATGCACAGCGCACATCAGCCCACGTCCTGTACCTGGAATAAGCTTCTGGTTTGCTTGATTGGACACATTTGCAGAGTGTGTGTGCAGGCACCCACGCAGGATGATCGTTATGAATCCCACAGTCTTCTTGCTCTGTTTGCCTGTTCTGTCTTGTTTAGGGTTCTCTTCAGATCCTGGATTTATTCTCCAGTGGATGCCTTGGACTTGACATCTAGTTTTCCTCATTTCCAAATGCACATGCTTGATTTGTAACAAACACTGGATCTTTTTCATCTAAGCCCTTTGCTCTGACCGCTCCCACCTACAGCTTCTGCCACTCACCCAAAATTTGCCTGGTGGTGGGGGTGGGCAGGGGGTGCAGCAGACATCTCAGGTTATTGTCACACCCTTATGTGGGATGTATTATTTTCTTCTTTTATAATTTAGGAAACAGAGAAATTAAATAACTTGCATATATGTACATATAAAATCAAGTGGCTTATAAATGTTGACCAATACCTCTTCAGATGCCTTGGCATTGACATTTGAATGTCCAAATAACATTCAAGGTCATTCCTGGCCTGGACCTTGCTACCTTTCAAGACTTTCTCCCACCATTCATTCTCATCTTTTAGACCACAACAAAGTGAGTGTTCTTGTAATTCCCCAGACACACCGCACTAGTTGAGACATCCTTCAAAACCCATCTCAGACTTGTTCAACTAAGGGAACAGTCCCTATTGTCTCTTTGACAAATAGAATCCATTATTCCCTCTTTTTTGCTGACTCTCCTACACATGCATAATATTGCATGCACCCATCTGCAGGAATTTATTTGCCTCATATCAGCCTTTCTTCCTTGCTGCAGCCATGTCTTTCTCTGCACTGTCTGCCTAGGACCCGGCAAAATGCCTTGTGGGCTGATATATACTCATACATATTTGTTGAATTAAATTAACAGGAATGGGGTTCAATTCAAGGTCTTTAAGTCCAAAGTTCATGCTGATTTCTTTATTCCATGTTAGCTTTCAGTAGTGACACACAAAGCCTTTTGCTTTTTTCAGATCCAGTGTTTATGAAGAGGATAAATATGCTAGTTGGTTGCAGCCATGCATTGCATGTCTTTCTTTCTAACAAAATTAATCTTAGTTCATTTTCCCCAAGCCATTCAACACAGTAATTCAAGTGAGAGGGAGCATCTGATGTGGCACGTTGTGTGCACTGCCAGTGTGGTTTAAGGATGAAGACTCCTGACTGGTTTTAATATTGTCCTTGTAACCCCGCCTCTGCCAGAAACTGGTGGCTCACCAGCTGGTCAGTGTGACCAATACTTTGGTTTTAACTTGGAAGGCAAGCCACTTTCAGGATATGTTCCAGGTGGTGGTGCAGTTCTGTTTTTATGAACGTTGCGATGGAGTTTTCTCCTTTATTATGAGTAAGTGACGTGGAGACTCCAAACAGTGATCTATAGGAATTAGTGTTGGTGGTGATGGACAGAATGTCCTTTGAGGGCTCAGAGAAATCAAGTAAGAAAAAGACAAATACAAGAGATGGGCATATGCAGTTCACCAGAAAGGAATGGAGGAAGTTCTTGGTCACTGTATTTTTATCATTATTTTTGACAATCAGTAAGAAAAGATTTCTGAAGGGATTTCACCAAGACGTTACCTTGGTGGTGGCCTTTTTGTGGCCACAAAAATCAATAAATAGAAAGCACAAGGGGAGCTCTCAAATGCCTAGAAAAGTGGACAGGAAGTGAGACCAGTGGATAAATGTCTGATCAGTTACACCAATGTTTCTATCAACACATTCAAAAGAGCACACACGTGAGTTTTGATTGGGACAAGTGGAGACGAGGGTGAAACTTCACACTGATAGAAACTGCATCACGAAGGTCCAGAAGTTGGAATAAATATGTCCTTGTCATAGGATGGTGAGGTCCCTAGAAGAAGGTCATAAATTTAAAGATAGGGAAACTTGAACATCACAGAGAGGATTTTGGATTTGATGCTATGTTCTAGAGTATTTTTTAGACTCTTGCCCAAGAGAGCCATATGGCAAAAGGAGTGGATTCTATAGTAACTGTTTTGGGGTTTTGTTTTATTTTGTGTTTTGTTGTAGTGTTTTTATTTTTGTTTGAATTCCAGTTAGTTAACATGCACTGTAATATCAGGTTCAGGCACACAGTGTAGTGTCTCATCACCAGGTGCTCATCACAGCTAGTGCCCTCCTTTATCACCGTCTCCTATTTATTTTTTTTTAATATTTTAATGTTTTATTTATTTTTTGAGAGAGAGAGAGACACACAATCCATTGCGGGGCTTAAACCCACAAACTGTGAGATCATGACCTGAGCCAAAGTTGGACGCTCAACTCATTGAGCCACCCAGGTGCCCCCAGTTTCTTCTTGAAGGATATGCAGGTTACTCCCTATTTCCAGCTTCTTCAATTTCTTTTCTTTTTTAAAACTTTTTAAATATTTATTTTTGGGAGAGAGAGAGAGAGAGAGAGAGAGAGAGAGGCAGAGAGAGATAGGCAGAGGGTGAGTGGGGGTGGGGCAGAGAGAGAGGGAGACACAGAATGCAAAGCTGCTCCAGGCTCTGAGCTCTCTGCACAGAGACTGAGTCCTGCCTCAGGCTCATGAATGGTGAGATTATGACCTGAGCCAAAGTCGGAAGCTTAACTGACTGAGCCTCCCAGGCGCCCCCTCAATTCCTTTCCAAGAGGTATAATTACTCTCAACAAATAAGCTCAGTGTGACTATAGCACGATTGGAGAGAAAATGTTTGCCTTTTTAAGAGAACACAGTGGTTTAAGCAGTCTCATGTCTGGTTTTATATATGAGAAATATAATTGTTGTATGTCTGGAAAGCAACGCTATGTAGGATAACATTTTATAGGGAAACGTATATATTCACCTCATTAATTTATTAAAATAGTTCTACACAAAACGTGATTAGCCTGATTTCAAATGCAGAATTTATTTGAAATAAAATTTGATTTTTCTGTTAAATGCCCGGTATGTATACTTATAATTAGTTTAGAGAGCCGTATACAAAAATTTCCTCTATTCAATGCCCCATCCCTAGGAAATCTAATTTATTTTGTTGACTTTAGCCAACACACATGGAAGAAAACTCTCAAAACTACTCCTTCAGCCACTATTTCTCTGTCAGCCACGGATCTCATGTGGCTCCCAGCATGAAATATTGCCTCTGGCTACACCTCAAACTTACCATGAAAACACTGCTTACCTGCCCCACTTCCTACAACCAAATCACAGTCTCTCCTACAGTCTCTCAGTTCCCTTGGTGACTATGTTCCTCCTTTGTTCCAAATCCTTCAGTAGTTCTAGTGGTCTGAATTCTCTGCCAGAAGTCCAAGCCCAGTTGGGCCCAACGTTGATCCATCATTCTGACTTTATTACCTCCTTTACATATCTCCATAAAACCAACAGTCAATTGCCAGGACAGTACTTGGCACATGGTACATGCTTAATAAATATTTTTTTTAATGAACAGATAAAAAATTCTGCCAAACTGAGCCATGTAACTTTCATTAGATACACTTCCTATCTCTTATTCTAGAAATGTTTTCACCAGCATATGTATGTGATAAAACCACATGTATATATTTTATGACTTATGTTGTCCAGCTCTGACAATTACATTGCTGTGTCTAAGTAACTGAGACTACTCATGGGCTTCTGATTTCTAGCTATTCCCAGACAAAGAGACATTTCTGCCTGTCTGGGTTTGTATTTTATTTTTCCTGAATAAAATTATATAAGTGAACTAAAATATCTCATCTAATTCCTCAGCAGTACTATGCACAAACTGCTACGATACAAAGCAAAGTGTAAATATTTGGAGATAGCATTTATTCTGCCAGCCTTTATTCAGTGTGTACACTGAGCCACATGTATATGCATATATATGTGTATATATGTAGATACATTCATGCATAAATGCACATGCATACCTATACATATATACACACATATATAGTTCTCAGATACAGAGAGGAAGTAGATAGGAAGCTCTCATTTGGTAAATATGTGAGTGACATAAAATATTAAACATTTTATGATTGAGGATGTGCAAGGTACAGCAGGCTTCTAAAGGAGGGAGTGGTCAAAGAAGGGTGATGGGAAGGGGTTCACAGTGGAGATGTAGGAAGTAAGTTTGAGAGATGAGCAGAATATAAAAATATGGTGGGAGAAAGGACATTCTTGCCTATGGGAGAAGATTGCACAGTAGTAGCTCATAGGGAAAAACACTTGCAGAATCTGGGTGCGTGCATTCAAGGTGGATGGAGTTTGAGGTACAAGGAGATCTTAGCAAGAGTTAGGGCAGCCAGGCCTGGAACCCAGAAGGCCTCATATGCCATGCTCAGGTATATGGACCTTTCCTGTAGACAGCACAGTTCACATGCTCGACGTTATGCTTCTAAAACTTAAGCTCTGGTAGTAACATGGAGACCTGGTTGGCAGAGGGGACAACCTGAAACAAAATAATAAGTATGCTATTCCAGTCATCCAGGAGCAGAACTGAGCTGTGGGAATAAAATGGCAGTGAGAGAGTATGGAGACAGAACCTCCAGGTTTTCAGTGAGAGAGTGGTAGGGTCCAGGTTCTGTCTTGGCTGCTAGATGGATAACAGCACCATTTTTCAAGGTTAGGAATATCACTGGAAGAACAGACTTTGGAATAAAGATAACATTTAGTTTTAAAGGCTCTAGAGGTAGGAAAATGGGTATCTGTTAGTATGTTTCAAGGGACGTGTTAGGACAGGGTATGTAGATTTGGAAGTCATCATGTTGGTGCTGCCTGGAGCCTGGAGGATAGATAAGTCATCCAGGTCTATCAAGTAGAGTTAAAAGAGACATGAGTGAAGAGTAGAAACTTGCAGACTCAGCAATATTAGAGCAGAAAAGAAGAGTCTGGTGGACACAACACACCTGGTATTTCCTGGTGGGATTTCCCTGCAATGTGAGACTTCAAGAACATCAATAGGTAGGTAGATAACTGGAAGAGAGAGGTGAGAAAACCAAGGAGTAGATTTGAGAGCTGCAAGGGCGGATCTTGCTTGTCAAGTGCAGTGCAGAGGTGGAGTAGGATGGGTCCACCATTAGAATGGGTCATTTGGGCCTCATAGCTAGGAGATCACTAGTGACCCTCAACAGGGCATTTTATGAGCAGTGTGGGCAAGGAGCCTGTTGCACTAGGCAGAGACAGGTGCCGGACTACCTGAACGAGGACAGGTGCAATGACCGTTGGCTGTACTCATCAGACAGCTTGGCACAGAAACACTGCCCTGCAGTGAGAAGTTGAGTCGATCATTTAACCTTTCCCCTTGTTAATTTACAGTCTGTAAGATGAGGAGGACTGGACTATTTCTAGTTATCTTCCAGCTTCATAATTTCAGTGACTTACGGAGTCAATGGATGGATAATTGGACATTTGGGTGAGAGAATGGACCGAGATGCCACTGACTTCTAAAGTCATTTGAGACCTATTAAAAATCAAACATATAGGGGATGAGCCATGTATTTGGGCAGTTTCTAAATTATTTATTCATTTGGATCAGAAATCTAAACCAATAAGCATTTCCTAAGAGTGTAATAGATATTAGATAAAACTTTTAAGAGATGATTTTTGGTCAAACAAATTTGGGAAACAGAGACTTAAATAAATGAGATATCTTCTTTTTTTCTTCCAAGATTTTATTTAAATTCAAGTAAGTTAACATATAGTGTAGTATTGATTTCAGGAGTACAATGGAATATTACTCAGCTATCAAAAAGAATGAACTCTTTCCATTTGCAACCATGTAGATGGAACTAGAATGTATTATGCTCAGCGAGGTAAGTCAGTCAAAGAAAGACAAATGCAATATGATTTCACTGCTGGTGGAATTTAAGAAACAAAACAGATGAACATAGGGGAAGGGAAGGAAAAATAAAATAAAAACTCAAATTTCTTGTTTTGCAGCATAACTTATCAAGTTTTTTACTACAGTAATATGCACTGTGATTTTCTAACACTTATTTGACCAAAGGCTCTGTTTTCTTTTATTTTGTCTTATTATGATCAATTCACAGCATTTATGAGGACTAACATTCTGATTAGTGTACTTTAGTAGACACGGGTCTAAACAACGAAGAAGGAAACTTGATTGATGAGACGATCCCCAAATGTCCTATCAGTTAGACTGTGACCAGTTCATTGTACATGCTCTTCAGATTCTTCAGGAGTTTCATTGTTTCTGCAACAGTAGTATGAATGCACTGCTTTGTTAACTCAGCAGGCCAAGAGTAGTAGTTAATAGGTTAGCACCTCTGTGGCTGAATGATTTCATTGCAAATCGGGATCACAGCCCAATCCTGGATCTAGTAGCTGAATTTTATCACAGTGAGCGGAGTGATTACTTTTGCAAATAGCATTCATTTACTCCCGTGATATATGTATGCTATGAAATGTGTCTTTTGGGACCAAGAAACACAAAGCTGAGACTCTTGCCTCAAAGTGACTGTAGACTGGGAGCTTAATCCAGTCCACAGGTGGGAAAGGCATAAGGCTTTGCTCTGACTTCCCAGTCTCCGTGCTGTGAGTCAAGAAGCAGCTGAGGCCAGATCTGGAGTCCTTGTTACCTTTCCTTTAAGAATTAATTACCCCTCAACTCCACTTGGTTGTGCTCTTCCTAAAATGCCACAGTCAATGTATTTCCTGGGAAAGAGCTGTAGCAATCTATTCCTCCAAATCCACCTGATTAGGACTGGCGGTCTCCTGACCTTATCCCCGCACAGCAGACACCCACAGGAGCCTGGGCTTGTTTCTTGGCCTCTCTCCTGGACCCCTTCTTTCTTCTTATTTCTTCTTTCTTTTTATTCTTATTCTCGTTTTCACTGTTCGATCACTTTTAAAATATACAACAAACCTCTCCCTTTTTCCTGAGATAAAATTAATCATTAGATCTCATGCTGTTAAGTTTAGTTTGGGTAGTTTTCTTAATTGAATTCTCTTACTCTTCTTCCAAATGAAAGGAATTTTCCATTTTTTAATACCTCTGACACACTCATATTCCATAGTAGTGGAATAGTTCATTGCTGTCAGATCATGAACATGGTGATGTTTAAAAATCGTCGGTGAGTTTAAAAAAATTACTAATGATATAATACACAAGCTGATCATTTTCAAAACATAGTATGAGCTTAGTGTTGTTAATTGTCAATATGTATGTCTAGGAACAGAGGAAGCCTGGAAGGGAAAGCCACACACAAGAGAACCCAGTGGTTGAGAACATAAAATCTGGACCTAAAGGGAGCTTGAGTATACTTCTGTTCTCTCTCTGTGTGCTGGAGGGAATTAAGTTTACCTTTTGGAGCCTTAATTGTTTTTGTTTTCATATGTAAAAGGATGATAAATAATAATACCTTACTCTATATGGTGGTTGGTTGGATGAAATAATATATATCAACCTCTTAATACAAGACCATGAGGATCTTGCTATTTATTATATTTTGTGTTTTTTAATGTTTATTTCTGAAAGAGAGAGAAACAGAGCATGAGTGAGGGAGGGGCAGAGAGAGAGGATGACACTTAATCCAAAGTAGGCTTCAGGCTCTCAGCTGTCAGCACAGAGCCTGATGCAGGGCTCAAACTCATGAATCATGAGATCATGACCTGAGCCAAAGTTGGACACTTAACCAACTGAGCCACACAGGCTCCCTGGATTTTCTGTTTTTATCAAAATATATAATGTATATAATATAAATGAATACAGTATGTATTGGATCACATGCTTAGTTCCTAAACAAGTTTTATCGCTGATAAACACTGAATCACTTTTGTTTGACTCCATTAAAGAAGGCAGAGAGTAGTACCTCTGCGTCATGGAGGGGGAAGGCATGGCCGTGGGAAGCTCCCCAGCGAATGCAGTTTGTCAATGTGGGGCTTACACTTGAACCCACATCTGCCAATTCTAAGTTCACTGTCCATTCTCCAAAGTTAAAGGAAGAAACATACTCGATCTACCTTTCTTGGAACAGTATAGAAAGCAAAATCAACTGAGTATTCAAAATAACAAAGAGATCCTGCATTCAAGGGTTGCCTTAATATTTTCTCTGTTTTTCCCTCTAGCTTTCATCTAAGGTGAAATATCTCCTACCTGCTAAGAATGTGCTTCAACTAGATTGCAGACACCTACATCTGTACTGCCCATGTGGCTTATTTAATAACAATATGGATCGTTAGCATGTATTAGGAGTGAGAATTGGTTTAGAATCCTTTATCATATTTCTGAAACTCCAGTGAAATCCTGGAACTTTCCAGAATCTTAGTAGATTATGTAAGACTCTGAGAAGGAGGGAGAGCTCTCCAGGACCTTCTAGGCAGAAACTGAGGATCCCTTTTTTAAAAAATTCATCAAGAAGATTCAGAAATACTTTAAGATAGTGTAACCATAGAAATAGAAAAACAACTAAATTTCCTCCCTTTCTCCTCCTCTATAGCTTGAAGGGAGCTGACGCTGGCAATGGGATCAGAGTGTTTGTGCCTGACATCGGGATGTTCATTGCCAGTCTGACCATCTGGCTCGTCTGCAGGAACATCGTTCAGAAACCAGTGATGGAAGAAGGAGCACAATATAACTCAGAGTTTGACCATGAAGAATTGGTAAATCTGACGTCATACATGCCTCTGAGGGATATCTGAGAACCTTGATCCTTAATAAGTTGTGGAGATTTGAAATGTGCATCACACGTAGTCTCTGTGGAGCTTGGCTTCAATGTTAAGTTATTTTGCACAGATCCCCCCACGCCCCCAGTGTAGTTCTGATGGGTAGGCAGTCTCCTCCACACCTTGGCCATGAGGAGACTGTTCAAGGAGCATGAGCACTACCCTTCATGAGACATTCACCCCAACCTGGTGTTCTTTTTAGACTCTCATCTAATATTATCTCAGATGGTTAACTTTTCAAATTCACTATATTGTGATCCGTTGTCTAGATACCTTAGTCATTACAACATATTTAGAGAAATAACACCTGGTAGTTTTAGGAGGAAAAAAAAGTAATTACTCCCTGAATGGAAGCTTTCTGGTCTGTGTACCTTGCTCTTCAGAGTAGAGTTGTGTTCAGAGCATGCTTTGATCGTAATTTTAAAGAATTTTTTAATGTTATTTTTGAGAGACAGAGAGAGACAGTGTGAGCAGGGGAGGGTCAGAGAGAGAGGGAGACACAGAATCTGAAGCAGGCTCCAGGCTCTGAGCTGTCAGCACAGAGCCTGACGCGGGTCTCGAACCCGTGAACCGAGCCAAAGCCGGATGCTTAACCGACTGAGCCACCCAGGCACCCTGATTGTTATTTTAAAGCAATCCATAGAAAAATATATTTACCTTTGGAAAAGCGTAAGAATTGGAAAAAGGTAAAAATAATGAGGAAAATGTATGTTAATTTTTAGCTATGTGTTTTAGTAGAGTTTCAGGAGGATCAGGAGGCACATCAGATCTCACTCCATGTCCGAGAGCAAGTTAGACAACTTGTCAGTATCCCCAGATCCGGTAGGACACTGCTCTGTTCTAACACTGTACTTTGTTATGTGAGTTTCAGTGACATCGATTTAAAAAGTAATTGATTTGTTAATTGAAAGATGAAATTTGCAAAGGAAAAAAATACTAAAAAGACTTATTCTGGACATTTGACACAAGAGACACAACTAGCAAATGTTTTTACTCAGAAGTTGGGCAAGAACTTTAACCTCCAAAACTGAAGTTAATTGAAATTTCTTACTTTGAGAATGGTAATACAAAGGCATCGAGGAAGACAATTCCCAGTTATAGCAAATGACATATGTGCCTCCAAATAGGTAGCAAATTGCCTTGTTGTTAAAAACAAAACAATAGGGGCGCCTGGGTGGCTCAGTCGGTTAAACCTCCGGCTTCGGCTCAGGTCAGATCTCACGTTTGTGGGTTCGAGCCCCGCGTCAGGCTCTGTGCTGACGGCTAGCTCAGAGCCTGGAGCCTGCTTCTCTCTCTGCCTCTCCCCCTCTCATGCTCTGTCTCTCTCTGTATCAAAAATAAATAAAACATTAAAAAAATTAAAAAAAAACAAACAAAACAATAAAGAAAGTGGAGATAGAATTCAATAAATCTATACAGACTAGAAATCATATTTCTACCTAAAATCATTATGGGTAAAAAAAAATGATCACATTCCATATCAATATTCTGCCTTTTTTAAGGCAAACGTTAACAAGCATGTGGTGTAAAAAGCACTTATAGCAAGATAGCAACTAACCTTATCATTTAACTTTACAAACTGTGCAGGACTTATCAGTGTCTTAAAAATGGGTAAAATTATAAAAGTGCCTTTTTTTCTTGTTGGCTTTACAATTTTAAGGCAGAACTTAATATTTTGATGTCTAGTTTTACATTTGAATTTCATTTATAATAGTTACAGGTTTGAAAATCATCTGGCTTCAGTAATTACTGCCAAAAATTATCCAAGTTTGGTGAAACTAAACCCAGGAACTTGAGCTCTCCAGACTTAGGCTTTTTTATTACTATTATTTAGAAAGGCGAGATTATTTTTCTGTTATCCTCATATTATGGGTAGAGGGTAAAGGGTATTTATTGCAAATTGAGTAGACTCAGAAGGCAGATTTGGAGCTACCTAACAGCGGCGGTGCGCTGCTGAGAAATGTGTCTGTTCTCTTTCTTCTGCAAAATGAGGATGATCAAAATTCTCCATCATAGAGTTGCTGCAGTCACTAAATGAAATGTCACATACAGCACACGTTAGGGCAGTGCCTGCTCATTGGGCTGCTTAGTATGATGCTACTTGCTCTCCTCCTCCTGCTCTTCTCCAGTTGGAAAGTTACTAAAAGAGTTTCAAATTCAGAGTCCTCTTAGAATGATAGAAAGTTAAGTTGGGTGGTGTGTTTGAGGCCAACCCACTCAGTAAAAGTCTCTTATTGGTCACAGACAGCCGTAAATGAATCACAGAGCTTCTTATGAAAAGAACTTCTGTCCCCAAGGACAAATGCTCTTTTTCCATAGGACTAGGAAAGCCTACTTTGACTGATGGAAGGTCACGGATATCAGGTTATAGTTGGGGTCACACATCTGGTGAAGAAGAGAACACAAAACCATTGCATGGATTAATTCCAAAATCATGTTTCTTTCCTGATTTCTCACAGTTCTTAAAGATACACTTAGGATACCTCCTTCCTGTTTGAAATTCGTTGAAATATCTGTACTCTCTATATTATTAATGACTTTATTTAAAAATAACAATAAATTGGGGCACCTGGGTGGCTCTGTTGTTTCAGTGTCCAACTTCAGCTCAGGTCATGATCTCATGGCTCAGGAGTTTAAGACTTGCATCAGGCTCTGTGTTGACAGCTCAGAGCCTGGAGCCTGCTTCAGATTCTGTGTATCTGTCTCTTTCTGCCCCTCCCCTGCGCATGCTCTCTCTCTCTCTCTCTCTCTCTCTCTCTCTCTCTCTCTCTCTCTCTCTCAAAATAAACAATAAACATTAAAAAATTTTTAAATAAATTGATATATACTCTAAATAGTATTTATTTGGGGCTTTGAAAATACTAAATATTATTTTAAGGTCAATTTCTTTCTCATTTAAATTTGTTTTGGCCTCAATTAGATATTAATTTCCATTCTCCTAGCACATTCCAGCCCACCAGGTGGCCAGGGAGGAGCAGACTGGTGTGTGTATCTTCTGAGATGTTTCCACAAGGAAATATTTGTAGCATGTAACCAATCTTGCTCAAGTCTGAAAAGAATAGAAGCACAGAGCCAAAATAAGTCGGGGAATTTATTTTGTTTTGGTAGGTCCCAACATATTTCTTCCCTTTTATAAATCTTGACATTTGCACCATAGAATGTTTGGTTTTTGAGGATCCTTTGAAAGAATACTGTTTGCTGGCATTTCTTCTCCTTTCATTTATCTCAATAGAGAAATAGCAAGATTAATCCATTGGTGCCGGGAGACTTTCTTTTCAAATCCAGCATTGTTTTAAACTGGCAACTGGAGAAGACTCCAGAGTCTTTCCTAATCTTCCTGGACTTGATAATGAGGTTCAAGTTTGGTTGTTTTAAAGGGCATCACAAATCCCAGAATTCCCCCCCCAGCCCCCCAGGGCAGGTCAGCGGGTGGGAGGATCTGCTTTGCTCTTGCATTGCACAGAGCACAGACCTCAGTGAGGGCGCCAACTCCTCAAGTGCCAGAAACGGTTCTCTTTTAACTGACACATCTGTGGGCTTGTTTATCTGTTCATTTTTTTATCTACAAATCATAACTGGGAGAAAGATTCCTAATCTTAAAAAAAAAAAATAGAGTTCTCAAAATTAAATTGTATAGAAAAGGGTTCCTGCTAATCAAACACTTTATAATTTCACCAAGTGCTATTATCATGTATATTTCTATATTACTAGCTCTTTCTGTTTAATGAGATTTCAGGCTTTATTGTTTTGGGAAGCAAATAGTATTTTAATATGTTATTAAACCAAATTTATGATAAATTATATGTTTATTCAAATAGGAATTTTAGTCATGATTCATTCTGCTTAAATATATGAATCATAAAAAGAATATTTCAAAGGGCACCTGTGTGGTTCAGTCGTTTGAACATCTGACTCTTGATTTAGGCTCAGGTCATGATTTCAGAGGCATGGGATCAAGCCTTGCATTGAAATTCTCGCTCTCTCTCTCTCCCTCTGCTCTTCTCCCCTGCTTGCGCGCACTCTCTCTCTCTAAAGTAGTTTCCTTTAATCTACTTAAAAAAGAATATTTCAGTATAAGTCATCTGCCATCTGTTAAAAGTTCAGGGACGCAACATTTGGATCCTGCTAATGTTATCTGGAAATTCATTCTGAGCCTCAAAACCTGTGCCCTTCTTTCTAAAACCTAGTCCTCCAGGCTCCAATGGCATCCACATCCTGGCACATAAAATGACCAGTTATCTCTGGGTTATGTCTCAAGTCTCAGCTTTGAGGTTCAAGTTATGGTTTCTTTTTTGAAGAACAGAAAACAAAGAATGAAAGAATCCATCTTTTATATTGTCACCTTCTAAATAAATATTCAGCATCTCCCCTGAGATTTAGTCCAAAATCACTTGCCTTAAGTTTTCTAGATCCTATCTTTTCAGGCATACAGACATGCTCATCTGAAACACGGTGGCATTTGGAATGTTAAGAAGCCAGGCAACTGTCTGGTGGCCCTACAAGCCGTGTGCTTTATGACTTTTGCTGCAGCTCAAAGTCACTCTCAGAAACTGGGTGAAAACTTACTGCCATGTGTCCCCCAAAATGCAGCACACTTGGTCTGCCTTCTCTGGGTTAAACATGTTTACAACTTGGAGGAACCTTTAATGGTGGTGATTTTAAATGCCACTCATTGAAATAGAGAGAAATTTTTAATTGAAGGAAATCACTGGACTGTTGTCTTCAAAAAACTCCAGGAAAGCTCAGTATTACAGTCTGAGTGATAAAGGATCACAGGGCCAAGTTAACTTTAGATCCATGACTAAATTTATCCCCCACTGACTTCCAGCTATATCTCCCTGGACACAAGGTGAGAGCATGGAGTCCCTCTCATCCTTTCCTCTGATAGGAACACGCATGGGGGCCATACCCATGTGACAGGGACGTACTATTATTGACAGTATGTTAATTGAGTGAACTTTGCCTAGAATGGACTTGAATATGTGATTGATAGTAAAAATAAATGAAAGAATCAGCAGTTAGGAAGATAGCTCAAGTATTTTTAAATTATTAAAATAAAACAATTTCAAATTAAATACACCTTCATTTCTCTCACCCATTTGTTCATTTAACAACAATTTAACAGTGTGTGCCTAATCTCTGCTTTTTTAAAAGAAATCAAAGCTTCAGGGGCACCTGGGTGGCTCAGTCTGTTAAGCGTCCGACTTCAGCTCAGGTCATGATCTCATGGTTTGTGGGTTCGAGACTGAATTAGACTCTGTGCTGGCAGCTCGGAGCCTGGAATCTGCTTTGGATTCTGTGTCTCCCTCTCTCTCTCTCTCTCTCTCTCTCTCTCTCTCTCTCTCTCTCTCTCTCAGAAATAAATAAACATTATAAAAGAAATCAAAGCTTCAAAGTAGACTTTTACCCTTAAGGATACACCTAAATCAATGTTTTTAGGAATTCTTGGAATATTTTGTTATGTACTTGGAATATTCGATAGGTGATTTTGTGCATCTGACATGCAAATAACAACAAAACAGCCACAAGGGGAACTTGTTCGGGGAAGTTGCAGGCCCGGTGCCCATCCAGCGAGGGCAGCGCAGTTGGGCACATGTGTGATGGAAGGAACCCACGTGCCTCACCCCTGCCACCTGCTCCTGCTCCAGAGGGTCCCTGTCACACTCACTCCTTCTCTCAGAGCAAATACCCCTGATATGGAATTATCACCAACTTAATGTCATTGAATTGCCCATGTTTCTTTTAAAGTATCAGTGGGGTGTTTGAGGGCAGGAGCAAGACCTCCCAGCCCTGCCCCCACCAGTCTGCCTGCTGACTGCCCACCCAGTTAACTGGGGCACCGTTCACAGCTGCTGGAGCCCCAAGCCCTAGTATGACACTGGGTCCCTTGGGCCGCTTATCCATTACCATCAGAAAGTCCTATGGGTCCTCCCTTCGCCTTTTGTCTAAACCATTCACTTTTCTGTCTCTACTGCCACAGTGCTTCTCCCACATCTCAACTAGACCACGGAGTAACCTCCAACCAGTTCCCCTCACTTCCAGCTTTCATCCTTACCTTACCCCACTGATACCACGCCATAGCATCTGGATTATCCTTGTAAAATTATAAATGGAACTGTGTCACTTCCTTAGGTAGAACACTTCTTTGGTTTCCCATTAAAGGAGAACAAAATTCAGGCTCCTAACCCTGAGGGCTTTGGTACTTCCTGCCTTTCCATCCTCATCCTGTGCCCCGCCCCACTCCCTGCTCTGTGCTGTGCCCACACTGCCTCCTTCTCTGTGCCCAGACCAACCAACCCTTTCCCTTCTGCCATGTGGCTTACTCCCTGCTTAATGCATGGTGACCATCACCAGGGGACCTCTTTCACAGAGAGCCCTTTGCTGACTAGCCTTCCAGATTATTCCCTATCTCTGTGTTCACATTGTTGAACCCATAACATTTATCATAATCTATAGTTATTCTACATAATGCTTTTTTTGTTATTTGCTTTCTGTCTCCCTCAGTAAACTGTAAGCTCTCTGAGGGAGACCATCACATCTGTCTTGTTTTTTGTTGCAGCAAATCTTAAGTTAGCAAAATGATCTGAAATTGTACACATAGTAATACTCATATACGTATCAAGTTAATTGGTTAAGCATTGATTGATTAATATGGAAGCTTGTACAATGCAAACCAAAGTATAAAACTAAAGCAACAAAGTGTAAAGGGTCTGTCGTGGGCGGGGATTGTTTGCAAAGGGCTGCTTCTCCCACAAACCACAAACTATCAGAGCACTTGGAAGGGCCAGGGCAAACACAGACACCTGTCTTGAGTGGCCTTTCCTTGCCGTGACTGCACAAAAGGATGTGTATTTGTCCATGGGCACGCTTTTGTATTCAGTAGCTGCTATGTGCCAGGATGGGCAAGAACTAATATCTAACAGGGACTGATCTTTGCTTTTTCCTCTTTGCTTTCCAAGATATTTTCTTTCTCTCTTTTTTTTCAATATCGTGTTTGCTTTGGGGATAACTGGAATTGGGCATTCCAAATCCCTGTGGTCAGCTGCAGCCCCCTTTCCCCTCTCAATGTTCTTAGGATCATATAAGCAGTTATATATACCTGGTTTATTTCCTCTGCGTGAGTTCAAG
Source organism: Suricata suricatta (assembly GCF_006229205.1). NCBI lineage: Eukaryota > Metazoa > Chordata > Mammalia > Carnivora > Herpestidae > Suricata > Suricata suricatta. Next base: position 58,507,131 of record NC_043713.1, on the reverse strand, counting down.
TCTGGGGTCCCAGGGCAGATTCCTTCTCTGGACCTTGCACAGTGCTCAGAGCAGAGCTCAGGGTCAGGAAAAGTTCTGAGAAGAGGGAGGAGCAGGCAGGGAGGATGGGGAAGAAATACTGTAGATCCCAGGGAAGCTATAGCCCTGCTCAGCCTCTCAACATTTTAATAGCAAAGACATGCTTTTTGTTTGCATCTCAGTCCATCAGAAGGAATTCTATGGGTCCTGAATCTTTCAGGAAACTGGAGCAACAGGAAGGGTTGCGTGCCCTCAAAATGCTGCTTTGTTATCACTCCCTGAATTCTTTATTTCTAGAGGGAGCAGCGGGTGTGCCCATTAGAAGAACTAAACTCGGCTGCTTCTTAAAAGAGAAAATGGATGGTTCGGAGTCAGTTAATAATCTCTACAACCAAAGACAAACTGAGTAGATGATGTCAGGATGTGTGTGTGTGTTTGTGTATTTTAATACTGACTTAGTTTTATGGTGTTCCATTAAGTGAGTTTTTTTTAAGTAAACCTTAAAGATATAAACCTTTAAAATAATATTCAGTCCCACTTGGCTACTCTCCATTCTTGTTCATTTCCCTTTCAAATGACGTTCAGGTAATTCTCAAAGACTGTTGCAATTTCTAACTTGGCAATTTGACCTGGGAAGTTTTTGAAGGTTCCGATGCAGGGCCCATCCCAGACCTGTGGAATCGGAGTGTCCAGGAGGCCGAGAAATGGGCATGGTGGCATCAGGCTCCAGGGTTTGCACAAGTTTGGAAAAATAAGCTTTCTAGAACAAGGGTAGCAACTGAACGAAATATTTCCTCTATCTGCGCGATGCTCTCGCTTTAGGCTTACGTAACATACATGACGTCATAGAGACGGGGCTCTCTCCGCTCACTTCACCGGCAACCCTGTGCCTGTGGTATGTATCCGTCTTCTGCAGAGAGGCTCCACACTTGCCTTTTTCTTCCTTGGGCTCTTCTGTTGAGATAAACCCATTCTGTAAAGATAAATTGTTAACTTTTAATAATAAACAATGAATGGACAACTCATGACACTTTAGAAAAAATGTTCCTTTTGCCTCCTCGATCTTTGGCTCATTGTTTGTGACTTCAATATACTCCCGTTGAAATGTTTTTAATAGCCTGCTCTTAGCCACAAAGAAGAAAGTGGATTCATCTGACTAGAAGTTCTGGGCTAAACATGCAAAAGTTGACTGAAAGAGATTGCAGATAAATTACTCTGATGTATCTCCCAATTAAGGGAGGCTGCCTAGCCTGTGCATCCACTAGTCTTCAAGCATGGAATCAATTGATGGGGTTGCAGAGGTAAGCTTTGCACCAATTCTAGATTGGCCATTTCAGAATCACATACGGCAACTCTTTGGTCATACAGATTCCTAGATTCACTCCCAGAATTTCTGGTTTAGAAGTTTGAGTTGAAGGTTGATACCTGTCCCTTTAAAGATTCCCAGGACTAACCCCAACCGAGGATGAATCACTGGAGTGCTGGAAACTAAAGGAAAATGCATGTGTGTGCCCCTCCCTGTGGCACTTCCCTGTCCCAGTTGAGTGGAAACGGCTGCTGGCGCTGCGCCGAGTGTGGATGTGGCCATGTGGAAATCAGCTGTGGGATGAGATGCGGTGGCTGCTTGGTTCAGCAGGACCTTGCATGCAGTTGATCCCAGAGCAGTGAGAACTTCCTCTCGTGAAATGTGAGGTTCTATCATAATACATGTTGGAACATTCGAAGTCAGGAACTTTATGAAAAGGCAAGTTAAAGGATTTACATGTCTTCAAGTAAGTTTTAGATGTTGACACGGGCACTAGTAATATGGAATCTTTTATTGGCCCTTCTAAACTGTAAAGGATTCTCTTTGTCTTTCATTTCCAAGATAGCTCAGGAACCAAGGGAATTAAATCTTCATTTATAGCTGCTCCTTCTTAGCTTCAAGGCTGGAATCCAGATACGTTCCAGTGCCGGGAGAGCTCCCATAAGCAAGGCTGCTTGTTAGTAAATACGTTTGAGTGAGTGGACGCTATTCCAGAGGATTGGTGTTTATACTTCAGCAGACGAATCATTTAGGAAGAGAAAGCCTGCCCGTTAATAAGCAGACCTGCCATGACTAATGGCTGTTTTGGCCCCAGCCTGGGGGCTCACAGAGGCCAACCTGGCTCTCTTTCGGCTCCCTCTCAGCTTGGCAGGTTTAGAAAGCGTTTCCAACTGAGGGCCCCAGGGATTCCGGTACAAAAATGCTAAAAACCCTCCAGTACAGTGGTATGTTTATAAAAGTCACAGAGGCCCCCGTCCCACCCAAGAGAGGTCGAGGAAATGCATTTGTCTAACCTCACAAAGTCTTGATCAGAGAATTCTATTTGATATCATCTATATCCGCAGCAGTTCTGCAATTGAATAGCAAGTCGTTTATTATGAAAGTTAGGGGTGTGTTTTTGACTGGGACCCGGGCAGCTCTGGCTGTGGTATCTCTCCACGTCTCCTTTTGCAAGTGTGCTGACTGAAGGTTGTGGCCAAACTTTCTTACTCAAGGAAGATTTTTATGGGCCGCCTTGTTGTGAGGGGAATATTAAGCAACACATGCCCCATGAGCACGGCGTTTGTATGTGGATGGCAGTGTGGGCCCCATATCAACAGTCTCCGTGGATGGAGTCCCACAGAAACTTTGCTTGGGGGAGCTGGAGCAGGTGGAAAGGAAGAGGTGGTATGGGAGCCCGGGGGGCTTAGGAGCTGGAGAAGGGATCCCATGGCATAGGACACATGCCAAGCATGTTCCTCAGCCAAGAGAGTCTGGATTCTGGATTCTCCACATGCTTGCCTTCCCAGAATGCTTCTAGGCAGAAATGAGGATAAGGCTGGAGAGACAGAATAGTTCTAGATATGGCGGTACCTGGGGAGCCAGTCAACCTCTGTATTCTCTTCAGGTAATCTTTCCAGACCCCTGACTTTAAAACCCTCTCTACATCCCTGAACTTCAAATAGACCTCTCCAGTTTTCCACCTTCCACCAGCATTCCAGACTCCTATGCTGGCTGCTCTTGTAACACCTCCAACAAGTATGCCTGGTGGGCATCTCAGAACTGAATTTCCCCCACCCCACTCTACCCTTGGCTATCCCCATCTCCTCAATAATGACAAAAACACAGGAACTTTCTTTGCTTCTCCTCTGTCCCTCCACCCTCCACATCAGTTTTACCAGCGAGCTCTGCTGACTTGACCTTGAAGACAAACGGCAAAGACATGAACCTCTCTTCAGCTCCATAAGTTCCTATCTCCCCCACCACAGCAATAGCCTCCTAGCTGTGGTCTCCCTTGGCATCACCATGTGAGACAGACCACATCGGAGCCCTCAATAGGAGGAGTGGTTGGTGATCAAACTTCTGTTAGAGTGAGTTTGAGAAAAATTAGGTGTAGGGGAAGGGATGCCATGTTTTTAGCCCAACTCTTGGAGAGTCACTTTGAGAGGCCAATGTGGTTTGGCAGGGGTGTGTATTGGAGATGATGAGGCATGTTTGTTTGTTGATGGGAAGATATGGGAGAAAGGGAGCATTAGGTGATGTAGGGGAGAGGGGAGGATGCTGGGACTGTCCTTCTCCTTGGTGTCCCTGGGCATATGGCTCATCCACAGTTATAGGCCAGGGGGACCTGCGTGCCCACTGCACAGATGAGCAGTAGTTCTGTAGGCTGATGTGATTGATGCAGTTTTGGATTGGTGGGGGTGGGAGGGGGGTGTCTAGAGCCAACAGCCAAGAAACAATTCTTGAGATGTCTTTGGTACAAAAAGGTGATTTTATTAAAGCACAGGGACAGGACCCATGGGCAGAAAGAGCTGCACTGGGGTTGTGAAGAGTGACATATACTATGGAATTGGGGGGCCAGGTAAGGAAAAAGGGAGATTTCCAAAGGGACTTTCATATCCTCAAGAGGACTCTTAAGATACTGGAGGCCTTGCTATGTTGAGCTCCTTGGTTTTCCCTCTAGCAAAATACTAACACTAAGACAGTAGGGGGTTCCTGGAGGAATGTTATACTGTGTATTTGCCTCAAGTATTTGTCACTGGACTGCAGATTATAAAGACATTTAATGTTATTTACATCTTCCTCTTGCCTTAGTTCACATCACTAAGGGAGGGAAGGTGATGTTAGGGCTTCACTTAACTGAGTCCATGGGTTTCTGGAAGTCAGGTTATTGATAAGATTGACTTTTTCTTGTCGTTTACTGAGACATTTGTAAACTGTGATTTCTATCAGTTAGCCATTTGTTTTTCTCTTTTTCCCTTTCCTTTGTTCCTGGAGAGCCAAGGGTGTCTAAGGAATGTCACGCATATCCCACTTGGAAGGGGTGGTGGTTTGTGGTGTGTGCTGTGTCTTCAGCATGTCATTGGCCCCCTTGTCATGCTGGTGGCCTCACCCCCCCTCTCTCAGTGAGGTGGGAAGCAGGCTCATCAGCTGGCTGACAGCTAAGAGGGTGAACTGGTGGAAGAGGAAGAGAGTCAGGAAATGCATGCCTTCTTTCTCAACATACCATGGAATCTTTGACCAGCCCTCCCCTCCATCTGGGATGTTCTTGAAGAGGGTTTTCATATGGCTGATGACTTTGTGACATCGTACCTTAAATGCCACCTCCTCAGAGAGCCTCTCCCTAACCTTGCAATCTAAATTAGCCACTCAGAGTCGTATCCCCCTATTTTAATTCCCTGACTGGCATTTGTTACTGAGAGAGATTCAGCTTGTTAATTTTCTACTTCTTTACATATTCATAGCTGTATCTCCTATGAGATATTAGCACACACTAGGCCCTGAACAGGGAGAGAAGTCTTCATTCCTTTCCCTTCAGGGAAAGATACAAATGTGGCATGATAAAACATCATAGAACCCAATTTTGGAATATAGGCTTGAATAGGCCCTGGATTAAATCTGTGTATGGGGTATGGGCGTGTGTGGTTGCATGTGTGTAGAGGGTAAGGGCACATCCTATACCCTTGGCTTCATCAATAGATAGCTTGTCACCCTGTGTCTTCCAGAGTTCTTTAAAACTCTGAGCTCCAAGGTGACTGGGCACTAACGTGAACTTGGTACCAGCCTTCTCCGCAGGCTTCCTTTCATGCACAAGGGCATAGTTAGAAGTTCAGTCACCATCAGTGAATATCATGGTAATATCTGAGCTAAGTGTATTGAGGGGAAAAACAACTTTAAAATGGGAAAATGGAGGAGTTGAGATGCATTCTTTAGGCCTTAAATGCATGTCTGAACCCGATCTAAAAGACCCTTCTGAGTCCACGCCAGTGCAGTCATTTCAATTGGGCTAAATGAAGTCTGCCAGCCTAAGGGCGCCTGGGTGGCTCAGTTGGTGAAGCATCTGACTTTGGCTCAGGTCATGATCTTGCTGTTCCTAAGTTCAAGCCCTACGTCAGGCTCTGTGTTGACAGCTCAGAGCCTGGAGCTTGTTTCAGATTCTGTGTCTTTCTCTGCCCCCCCCCCCATGCTCTCTCTCTCTCTCTCTCTCTCTCTCTCTCTCTCTCTCTCTCTCTCTCACACACACACACACACACACACACAAATAAACATTTAAGAAATAATTTTAAAGAAGAAATCTCCCAGCCTAAGGGCAAATGCGAGAGCATTTAGAGCATCTAGAACAACATTTTGTCTTAAAGTGTTAGTTTATATTTCTAACAACTTAAAAAATAAAAAACCCTAAGCCTTCTAGGGAGAGCCTATAATTAGCCAAAAAAATATTTCTTTGTATTCTTTAAAAACAAAACAGGTAAAGACATATCAGTATACCCAGTTTAAAATAATGTATAGAACTATGTGTATGTTCTGCCCCTTTGTTTCTTCCCTAAATCTCCGAGGATGGTACAGAGGTGCCGAATCACCCAGGATTGAACCAGCACATCTCTCTGTAAAAGGATAAAGTAGGAAGTGACTGTATATCTAGTCAGGTGACCCAAGGCCACTCACCCCTCCTCTGACCAGGAAATACTTAAATAGTGGACAAAATTTACTTTGGAAAGAAAAGGGATTTCATGAGCACAGATTTGACTCGCCCTTTTGGTTAAAGCCATGGATACCTTAATCAAACTACCTATCCCGTTGGTGGCAAGCTCTGTAAATGTGAGGAGCCAAACCAAGATTGATGAGAGCTAAGGTTTTAATAGGTGTGTCAGACAGTGTCTTCTTCTGCCTACAAAAAGTGAGTTCATGTGGCTCAGTGGCATGCTGTTGTGGGTTGTGTGATTGGGAATGTTTCCTGTTTACTTCTTCAGGAAAGCCCCACGTGACTTGGGCTTACACAGGGACCAACAGAGACCTGAGGGAACTTAAGTGGTTGTCTGCATTTTTCCCCTGGTTTGTGAAGTTCACCTCACTGACTGACCCATAAATTACAAACCATATAATCTGCTGGGTGGGTTGGCAGAGTTCTGGACTGCAGTGTTTTCTGTTTCTCTTTTATTTAGGCCGGAGGAGAAAAAATAGATCCAGAAGAGGCACTGATCTACGAAGAGGATTTAGATGAAGGGGACGGTGTGGAAGGCGAGGTGGAAGAGAGCGCAAAATTAAAAATGTTCCGCAGACTCGCCTCTGTGGCCTCCAGGCTTAAGGAGTTTATTGGCAACATGATAACCACTGCTGGAAAAGTTGTGGTGACCATTTTACTCGGTTCATCAGGTAAGAGTTCCCAGTACCGGATGGAGCACAGGTAGCACTTTGGCGAGTAATGAAAGACAAGGCTGAGGAGAAAATGCAGGAGGAAACTTTGCCATTCTGAAACACCAAACTCATAACCATAACTGTTGTAATACTGGTCACGTGTACGCACCTCACACACACACAAATAATTTTTCCTGTTCAGTTCTCATGTTTGTGTTTTCAGTTGGTTTCTTTTTATTTTGTTAAATTATTTTAATGTTTATTTATTTTTGAGAGAGAGAGAGATAGACAGAGCAGGAGTAGGGGGATGGGCAGTGAGAGAGGGAGACACAGGATCTGAGGCAGACTCCAGGCTCTGAGCTGTCAGCACAGAGCCCGACGCAGGGCTCAAACCCACAACCTGCGAGATCGTGACCTGAGCCGAAGTCGAATGCTTAACCAAGTGAGCCCCTCAGGTGCCTGCCTCTTACTTGTTTTCTATTAACCTCCATAAAGCAATCTTTTCCCATATCTAGGTGATATTATTTTTTTATACATAGATCAAAATAACTACGGTTCTTCTGCCCCAGAGCCCATGAATGGCGATCAGCTACGACGAACAATGTCAGTGTACTCTCCAGAGCCACGTGCATGCATTCTGAAAGCGCGTCTGTTTACACTGGGTCATTAGTCGTCTTAATTTAACTCTCCAGGATATACTATTTTCCTTCCTCAGTTAGATTGTAATCTTGCAGCGCAGACACTCACTTCCTTTAAATCTTGGCTGCCGACTGCTTGTTCCATAATAATGTTATCTCCATCTTCTCCCTCCTTCCATCCTGCTGCTGGCAGCCGCTCCAGAGCCACTGGGAAGTTGGGTCCATACCACTTCACTGAAATTGCACAAGATGAAACAATGTGACAATTTTTTAAATAGCAAAATTGAAAAGTGGAAAAGAGGATAGAATTTCTCAAGAAATAGCCCAATATTTTAATGAAGAGCCATTTCAGAATGCCCCCCACCAAAGTTTCAAATGCCTGTAAAAAAAAAAAAAACAAAGACACTGCATTTTCCATGTCCCCTTTTGGTCATAGAATGAATCAGATTTTATTGGGTAGGGCAAAGGGCTAGTGAGACTTCGCCACAGATGTAATATTTTTATGAATCCAACTGAACCAAAAAAAGTAAGTTATTATAAAAAGTGATATCAGGGAGGGGCGCCTGCGGGACTCAGGTGGTTAAGCTTCCAACTCTTGATTTTGGCTCAGGTCATGATCTCACGGTTTGTAAGTTCAAGCTCCCTGTCAGGCTCTGCAATGGCAGTGTAGGGCCTGCCCTGGATTCTCTGTCTCTCCTTCTGCACCTTCTCCGCTCTCTCACTCTCTCTCACTCTCGCTCTCACTCTCTCTCACTCTCGCTCTCAATCTCTCTCACTCTCGCTCTCAATCTCTCTCACTCTCGCTCTCTCTCTCAAAAATAAATAAACAGGCAAGTAACTATGCCAGATTTACTGTGTGAAAAGTAGATATTTACTCTACCAAAGCACCATGGGAAAAATTCTTTTGTGATCTTGTGTTTCCCTATATTTACAAATACCATTTTATGTGTGATCTTTTTCACAACAAAAACAGTATTAGGTCTGATTTAAAAAATGAAATGTGATTCCTATTTTAATAACTTGATCCACATCTGAAAGCATATGAAGGAAATGTACATCATCTCCAATAGTGATACTTCCTGAGTGGTGAATGATTCTCCAGTTCTGTGCAATTTTTCATGATCACATCTCTTTTTCCTTAGGTATGATGTTGCCATCTTTGACCTCATCTGTGTACTTCTTTGTGTTTTTGGGTCTGTGCACCTGGTGGTCCTGGTGCCGGACATTTGATCCATTGCTGTTCAGCTGTCTCTGTGTGCTGCTGGCTATTTTCACTGCGGGGCACTTGATTGGACTTTATTTATACCAGTTCCAGTTCTTCCAAGAGGCAGTTCCACCCAATGACTACTATGCAAGGTAAGAGAAAGAGTTAAGATACTTCAAGGGGGACTGACCCTCCTTTATGATCTTGTTTGAATTAGCAAGGGTTCCTCTTGATACCAATTGATGTGTCCAGCAAACGTTTGATGGGGATGGGGGAAGCAATCTAGCACTTTCAAGTTATTGAATGGCAAAGTCTAGAAAGAAGTGGAAGGTCTCTTCAGATGGAGGTGCTACTGAGACACGGAGAGAGGGGAGGCTGCTATTTGGTCTCAGCTGTGGAAAAAGATCTCAGAAGAACATTTCAATCAAAGAATAATAGCAACGTGTTAAAGCACGCAGCTGGAGAATGCTCTCAGAGGCTAAATAGAGCATTAAAAATAATAATGAGGGATGCCTGGATGGCTCAGTCAGTTAAGCATCCGACTTCAGCTCAGGGCATGATCTTACAGTTTGTGGGTTCAAACACCACATCGAGCTCTGTGCTGACAGCTCAGAGCTTGGAGCCTGCTTCAGATTCTGTGTCTCCCTCTATCTCTCCCTGCCCCTCCCCTAGTCATGTGCAGGGGCATTCCTCTCTCTCTCAAAAATAAATAAATATTGAAAAATTTAAAAAAGAAAAGTAATTTAAATGGGTCCACAGGAAAACAATCAAGAGAAATTTAGAATGTGGATTTTACAAAACAAATGATCTGGTGTCTAAGAAAGCTCAGCATCAGGAAAAGAAGTGTATGTTGGGCGGGGGTGGCGCACAGGGACTCTTATAGTTTAAAGGAGAACTGGGGAAACCCAGCGACCAGATGTGAAGGCTGATTCTACATTACATCCTGGTTCAACCGAAAATCTCTAAAAGACATTTTAAGATTTCATTTCAAAAGACATTTAAATGGAGAAATTTCAATATTCACTGGTTATTAGCTGCTTGTGTAGAATTATTGTTAAAATGTTTTTAAAAGTTACTTATTTTGAGAAATAGAGAGCAAGCACAGGGGAGGTGCAGAGAGAAAGGGAGAGAGAGAATCCCAAGCAAAGCCCCATGTGGGACTCTATCCCGTGTACCAGGAGATTATGATCTGAGCCAAGGTCAAGAGCGAGACGCTTAACCAACTGAGCTACCCAGACACCCCTAGAACTATTGTTAATTCTCAAGTGCATGATTGCATTGTGGGCATACAGGAAAATGTCATTATTTTAGGAGATGTGTGGTGAATTATTTGGAAGTGAAGTGTCATAAGGTCTGCAGCTTTCTACTGGTTTAGCAAGAAACATGAGAGAGGGAGAGAGAAAGGGAGGGAGATGCCAGGAGGGAGAAGGAGAAAAGAGAGACAAATAAAATTACTTAAACCAGGGGATTGGCATCGGGTTATCCATTGTCCTATTTTAACTTCTCTACTTCTGTGGGAAAGTTTATGACTGGAAGTTACAGACAGAGGAGACGGGGACAGAAGTGGCAGAAGGGAACGGGTGGGGGGGAAGTGTGCCAACAGGGAAATGAGGAGTGTGTAACTTTAAAGAATATGATTAATACTATCATGTTGATGGTATAGATTTGCACCCTTCTTTCAAGGGATCTTCATCTCGGTTTTATGTGATGGTAAATACGAAGCAGCAATGTGTGTGTGTGGACCCACTCACCTTCCTCTGACTGTCTAGTTTGTAGCTGTGTCTACCCAATGCTAGGAGAAAATTCAAGTCCTAAAACTGCTTATATTCTATTAAAACAAGGTAGTACTAGTACCCAACACACACACACACACACACACACACACACACACACACAAGGTAACTAATTCTAAACCTAATTGGCATAATCTGGAGGCTTAACAAGTATAATTTGATCTATAAAGAGAAGAATGTTATATAGACACATTAAAACTGAGAAGCCACAAGATGGAAACAACCTAAGTGCCATCGACAAATGAATGAATAAAGAAAATGTGAAATGTGGTGTATGTGTGTGTGTGTACACATATATATACACATTATCTATGTATATAATGAAATATTATTCAGCCTCAGAAAAGAAGGTAATCCTGCCCTCGATGAAAACATGGATGAAACTTGAGGACTTTCTGCTATTGAAATATTGAAATAAGTTAGAGAAAGAGAAATACTGTTTGTCCATTTATATACGGAACTGAACAAAAGAGTCAGCTCAGAAAAAGAGTAGAAAATTGGTTGCCAATGGTGGCATATTGGAAGGAAAGGGGAGAGGCTGATAAAAGGGTACAAACTCATTTGTAAGGTGAATAAATTCTGAAGATCTAATGCTCAGCAGGCTCACTCTACCTAATAGTACTGCACTGTATCATGTATTCTTGAAATCTGCTAAGAGAGTAGATCTTAAAAAGAAAATAGTAACTATGTGAGGTCATTGATGTGTTAATTAACTTGATTGAGGTAATCATTTCACAGTGTACATGTATGTAAAATCACCACATGTACACTTCAAGTATATTACAATTTCATGTGTCAGCTATACCTGAGAAGCCTCTTTAATGGTGTAGATTTATGTAATATTTGTTTATTTTAGGCAGTAGTGCATAAATGCTAAATTTCAATGCAGGCATTAGTTTTAGGCTAAATGAACCCTTTGGTTTCTTCCAGGCATTATTTTGGGTTTATTGAACACGTATAGAAAAAACGTTTTGTGCTGTTGGAAGGGGTGACTTTCAGGGAGTGATTTAATAAGGAATATAAATATATTCTATATGCCAGTAACCCCCAGTTTAAGGATCTTTTCTGCCATCTAGAGACTGATGATGGAAAACATAAATAATATTCAGAACCACCTTGAAAACATTAATTTCTATAAAGGGTCAGCTAATAAATATTTTAGACTGTCGCATTTCTTTCAAGAAGCCATTGTAGTGCAACAGCTGCCATGGACAGATGTAAAAGAATGGGTGTGGCTCTCCTCCGGGAAAACTGTGTGAACAGTGAGATTTGGATTTCATATTAATTTTCACATTTCATGAAATATTATTTTTCTTCCGCCTTTCTCCAGCCACTCAGAAATATAAAAACCATTATTAGCTCATGAGCTGGACCCAAATAGGTGGTGAATGACGCTTGCCAAGCTATGGTGTAGATAATAATAGTCCTAATAGGCTAATAACATACTGTATCTATTGTTCACTTGAATTGTCACAAACAAAATTATGATTATAATTTATTACATGTAATAATAATTATATTACCTGTAATTATAATTACATTTTGTAGATGATCCATTTAAACAGTTTAAAAGGTTCATTACTATAATCTCATAGAGGTAAGTCATTAAAAGTTAAGTTGCTTATCAGGCTCTAGACAGTTTGAGCTAAGCAATTAAATAAATATAAACATAAATATAAACAATATAAATATAAATATATAAATACACTGCCTTATTGTAAATTCCCACCCTCCCCCCACTAACTTGGTAATAAGACATTGCATTTTAGTCTTAGAAAGCTTAGAAATTTACTTAGCTGAAACAATAGCTTCTTCATCAGGCATAATTCCAGTGCATTGTTATTGCCTCCAAATTATGAGTTAGAAGAAAAACACTGGAAAGTGGCAACCAAAAAAAGTGCCTCACTTTGCATGGGCATTTGCCACAAATATATAACCGCAGAGACTCCAGTGCGTATATCTGGCTTCGGATGTGGCTGTTCTTAAGACAATCCAAGCCATTTTTGTCTTCTCAAAAGCTTTCAATTGTATCTCTTTATCTTTATTTTTAGAAAAATTGAATTGATTTCTTCATCATTAGGATAATACATATTTGTTGGTGATTATTTGGAAAAGTGTAATGAAAGAAAAGGAAAACCACCTTTTAAAAATGTAACCCTAACTTCCAGAAATAAACAATGTTTATATCTGGGTCTATATTCTCCCAGAATTTTTTGTAGGCATATATATGGCTTTTTAAAGCAAACTTGGAATCATAGTACAAGTACTCTTTTATAAGTTGCCTTATTCAAGTGCTACATTTTCCCATGTTATGAAATGTTCCTCTAAAATGTGATTTCTGTAAGCTATGAAGTCTTTGAATGTGTAGCTCTAGTCAGTCCCTGACTTCTGACCATTTAGATTTTTCCCCATTCCATGAACTGTATTTTTTATGTTTTTATTTAAATTCCAGTTAGTTAACATACAGTGTAATTTTGGTTTACGGTGCAATAATGATTCCACACTTCCATACAATACCAGGTGCTCATCACAACAAGTGCACTCCTAATCCCCATCACCAATTTCACCCATCTGCCCACCCACCTCCCTCTGGTAACCATCAGTTTGTTCTCCATGGTTAAAAGTGTTCCGTGGTTTGCCTCTCTCTTTTTTCCCCTGTGCTCATTTGTTTTAAATGAGTGAAATCATATGGTATTTGCCCATATCTGACTGACTTATTTCACTTAGAATAATACTCGGTAGTTCCATCCATGTCATTGCAAATGGCAAGATTTCATTCTTTTTATGGCGGAGTCATATTCTACTGTATAGATATACCACATCTTCTTTATCCATTCATCAGTCGATGGGCACTTGGGCTATTTCCATCATTTGGCTATTGTAGATAATGCTGTTGTGCATCAGGGTGCATGTACCCTTTGAATTTGTATTTTTATATTGTTTGGGTAAATAGCACAATTACTGGATCATAGGGTAGTTCTGTTTTTAACTGTTTGAAGAAACTTCACACTGTTTTCCAGAGTGGCTGCACATGTTTGCATTCCCACCAGCAGTGCAAGAGTGCTCTCTTTCTCCACACTCTTCAATAGCTGTCGCTTCTCGTGTGTGTTGTTGGTTTTTGGCATTCTGACAGGTGTGAGCTGATATCTCATTTTAGTTTTTATTTGTATTTTCCTGATGATGAATGATATGGAGCCTCTTTTCATATCTCTCTCAGTCATCTGTATGTCTTGTTTGGAAAAATGTCTATTCATGTCTTCTCATTTTTTTAATTGGATTATTCATTTTTGGGGTGTTGAGTTTTATAAATTTTTTATATATTTTGAATTCTAACCATTTATCAGATATGTCATTTGCAAATATCCTCTCCCATTCTGTAGGTTGCCTTTTAGTTTTGTTGTTTGTTTCCTTCACTGTGCAAATATTTTTATTCTGCTGCAGTCCAGCAGAATTTTTGCTTTGTTTGCCTTACCTTGGGAGACATATCTAGTAAGAAGTAACTGTGGCTAATGTCAAAGAGGTTACTGACTGTGTTCTCTTCTTGGATTTTTGTGATTTCACCGACCATGTAGAATTAGATCATTCTTCATTTTTGCCATCTTCCGTAATCCTGTGGTGCGCACCCGCAGTACTTCTAAATTTAAGTAAAACTCCTGACGAGCAAGGTGCAACCTCATGTACCCTCACTTGGGAAGCAGCCTCTATAGGACTGCTCCACACTGGCCTCTGCTGCAGGATCTGAAGGTCTCAATGGTCCTGGGCCAACATTATGATAATGTACTGGTTTATGATTCCCTCACAGTGCCAGTATTGTACATTGAAATCCCATACCTAGGTGTAGCATGGATCTGGGGTTTTATTTTTCTCTAGGGTGATCTCTTCTTACAACCAAGAGATCATGTGGTTCCTTGTAGCTCCGTCCAGACCTGTGATGGAATTTTTCCATTACATTTAGCCAAGAAAGGATGTTGAGAAGGTGAGTGGGGACCAGCAGCTGTATGGGATGGACAGGAGACCAAAGTTGACATGGAGGCAGAGTAGGGGAGTGACGTTGCCTCAAAGGGAGAACTAGTGATTCTCTTCCATTTTTTCACATAGGAGCCACATGACCAGATTTTTCCAAAACAAAAATCAGGGCCCATTATTTTATAGTTATGATTGTACTTATGGAAAGGTGAAGACATTGCATTTGAAAGGATTATTTTCCCCAAATCTGAAATGTTGTAGCATATTATAACTATATAAAAAATTAGTGATCATGCTTCTGAAGTTGATCTGGCAAAATAAAACTTCAGAACAAATCCCCAAACTGTATATAAGATTAAGAGTATGCCAGTCAACATAGTGGGTTTATTACAACAGAGACCTATGACAACTGCTCTTCTGGAAGGTCTCCCTAACAAAAATGGTGAACTAAACAAAATTTGGCTTGGCTAATGCAGTATGTAATCTCTTCCAAAGAGACTTGTATTTTCAAGTGAATTTCTTTTTTTTTTAATTTATTTATTTAAATTCAAGTTAGTTAACATAGAATAGTATTGGTGTCAGGAATAGAACCCAGTGATTCATCACGTATATACAACACCCAGTGTTCAGGTGAATTTCTGTAGACAGCAGACCCCTCCCATGAAGACATGAAGCAAGATTAAAGGTGGTGGGCTCGTGTTCAGATTTCTCCAATTACACATGTGTTTATCCCCACTTGTTTCCCTACCTGTAGTGCTGGCCACATTTATGAAGCTTTGAGTCTTAGACCATTTCTGTCCTGCAGGTTTTCTGCATTAGAAGTGCCAGCGGTGTGCTGGGTAGGGATGGGACCAGGAACGGGTGGACCTGATATGTTCTGCCTTGTCCTGAAAGGCAGGCACCTCGAAAGGCTTTACAGTGCATCCGAAGGCTCTCAACTGCTACTTACTTGGGGCATGAATGAAAACCAGTTGTAACAGGCAGCACACCGCTGACTGTGTTTCCTTGTGAAGATGATACCAAAAGAAATTCTGAGTTGAACTCACCTAAAAACAATCCTGACAAAAAGTGGCTTCCCTGTTTTTTTTTTATTTTATGTTTATTGTTAAGAGAGAGAGACAGACCACAAGAGGGGGAGGGGCAGAAAGGGGGAGGCACAGAATCTGAAGCAGGCTCCAGGCTCTGAGCTGTCAGCACAGAGCCCGATGTGGCACTTGAACTCACGAACCGTAAGGTCATGACCTGAGCCGAAGTCGGATGCTTAATCAACTGAGCCACCCAGGTGCCCTGGGTTCCCTGTTTTTCAATCTTGAGTTATCTAGATAGAATAGGTAAAAGTTCTGACTTAGGCCAGGGTGGAAGATGTGGTAAGAGACTAAATGCCTACTGTTTTCTTAATTATGATGAAGGCACTTGGAATCTGTACATTGAATTTTCGACCCTATTAATGAACATTTTATGTATGTTAAGCATAGAGATGAGTAGGCCATTCTTTTTTTATCTATTTATTATTCATTTAGTGTTTTTATTTATTTTTGAGGGACAGCATGAGTGGGGGAGGGGCACAGAGAAGAGGACAGAGGATATGAGGAGGGTTCTGTGCTGATAGTAGAGGCCCCGACGCAGGGCTTGAACCCATGAACCATAAGATAATGACCTGAGCCAAAGTCAGATGCTTAACAGACTGAGCCACCCAGGCATCCTTGGCCATGCTTTAAATTGTCTCTTTTGAGCTTTGACCGGTTTTTGTTCCAAGTCCTGAACTTTCTCAAGACCATTTGCAGGAATGACCACAGTCATTGAACTCTTGTTTGCCCAAATTCAATTAGTTCATTTGTTGCCTTCTCCACTTTAAGATCTAAAGTTTGAACATGAAAGGAGGGGAAAGAACGAAAGATTTTCAATCCACTCTCTGTGAAAGTAGGATTCTGTATAAAATAAATACACAATCACTTGCCCTATGTTATCCTTTTTATGACCATTTTAGTAAATCATTATGATAAGAATATGTGTTATATTTAGTGAAGAAAAAGCTTAAGATTATTTCAGTGTAAAAACAATGTAAAAAAGAAAAAGCAAAATCTATAATTCCCACATCATCAGTTAACTATTCTATGAAAAATGTTAAAAAACCAACAGTAAGAGTATGATCTCATTAATTATATTTATACTATTTGTATGCTGGTCATAAAAATGTCGGTGATATGTAGGAAGTAATAAAGGCCTCAGTGCTGTATGTTGTTTTCTTCTGAATTGGGGAAGCCAGTGAGTCCTTTAGAATACGGAACGGTGCAATCAGCTTTTCTGTTGGGTCTGCTGCAGTTTGCTTTGCAAGATGTTATAGAATTCAGGTTATTTAAAAGAATGCACTTTTGCATCCCAGCCCCAGGTGGCTGTGCTGTGTTGTGCCTGCCTGTCTTGCTTTGGGGTAATCTGAGGTTTGGTTACGAAAAACAGCACAGAAAGTCTAAATTGTTTTTAATGGAGACAAGTTGGCAAGAATTTTATCTGACAGCAGTCCAGCATTGTGGGGAAAACAAAGGTAAAGCAGCCGTTTTATGGTAAGAAATGTAAATTCACCCAAGGAAGTTGACCCTTCTCCTTTGCCTTTCTGCTGACAGATCTATAGAACTGTGGAGTTGGTAGGTGATATGATGATAAACAGACTCTGGGTTTCACTTTTTTAAAGATACTTACTGGTTAAGTGACTTGTTCTAAGATCTCAGGAAGAGTTCACTTGCATTTGTCTGAAAGCTGAAAAATAGAAGCCAGAAGAGAAGTTGACTTTCCAGAGAAATGGGAAATCAGTGAAATGTAAATATTTGAACCCCTGAGCTCAACTGGGCAATTTGCCATAACCTTATGGCCACTTAGGATCATAACTAGGTGTATTGCGACCCAGGCCCCCTGAGAAGTGGGGTGCTGTGCCCCGCCATGACACCTGGTGTTATGTGCGAAGCAGCTACAGCTTCTGACCAGGTGGACAAGCCTTGGCGCAGGATGTGTATCTAACTTAGAGACCTAAGACTTTCCAGCATCGCTTTCCCGAATTTCAGCCTTGGTTAAATGCTGGGGACCAGATTTCTGACGTTTTGCTTACTGAGAGCATCTCCCAGGAAGGGTCCTCTTTCAGTTTTCATGGAAAAATCTACTCTCTTCTCTGTGAGGACTGGACAGTGGTTGTCCTGACAGGATGTCAGTTCTGCTGGGTTCATATGTAGAAGAACAGCTCACCCTCACACACACGTGTGCTTGTGTGTGAGCACACGTGCACATACACACACATACACACACTCACACACACACACACACACACACACACACTGCAAAAGGGCAAGATCTTTTTGCCCAAAGGCTAGCCCTGTTATCAAGGACAAAGTTGGGGGTCTACTCTCATAATGTGATATTGAGAAGAATGCACTGATGCCTGCAAACCCATTCTCTGGAGTCTGACAGCTCAGGAACGGTCCTGCTGCTTTCTAGACAGAGCATCTGGTCACATTACCTAATGTTCGTGCTTGCATTTCCTTATCTCTGAAATAGAGAGGAGAATCGTGCCTGTCTCAGAGAAGAGTGTTGTATTAAACAGGAGAACACTCACTCAGTGCTGGGCAATGTGGAGCATGTATTTAAAAGGACCTGATTTTATTTTTGTAAACATCATATTAACACACATAAACTATTTTTCCTATTCAAACTAACTTCCCATGGCTGATGATTGCAGCCTTCTCCGGTGTCTCATGTGCAGCTTCCTGAGCTCATTAAGCCACTTTGCCCCTTGTGCTGTTTCCTTCACTGGAAATATCCTCTGCTTCCTCATTCCACTCGCTCCCACTCTTCCCTCAAAAGCTAGCATATGCACTTCCTTCTGGAACCTTCTATGTTTCCTTCTGTGAGGAACAAGAATTTTCTTCTGGGCAATTACTCTATGCAAACTTGCTTCCTCCCATTTGCAGCACTGGGCCATAATGATGTGTCCATGAATGTATCTCCCTGCTGGGTTCTGGGCTGGGTGGCCTGGGGACCCTGGCTCTAACACTGCTGATCACATGGTTTTTAGGAAATCCTTGCTCAATGTGTTTTGTGTGCTGTCTCCTGTACCCCTTGCATTTCATGTCCTTATGCACCAAAGTGAAATAAAACTACTTTAGGCTTCTCCTGAATTCCCAGCCACAGATGGGGCCACTGGCTATAAGATGTATGGGAAAATCATTTCCCAGAAAGGTCACTGTCACTTTCAGTTCGCCCACTGTAGCCCCACTGCTGCACTCTGTGGTACATGTCCCCAGTTAGTGAATGTCAAGTTCAGTGAGAAACTAAGGAGGCTACAGTAGTTGTGGTTCTTTGTTTGTGGTGTTGGAAAATATTTAGTTTTTTCTTGAGGAAAAAAATGGCAATTTTACATTTATTTATTTAGAAAATTCAAAAATAGCTTTATCCCTGGTGGTTAAAGTTAACACAGTTAAAACAGTAAGTAGCTTTCACTTTTAAAGAAATTAGAGATTTCAGTTCATATTTAGTGTTTCCTGAGGACCTGGTTTATCTCTTATTTTTTGAGAGACTTTGATTTTTGCTTCTTAATTTCTCCAGACTTTGTTTTAAAAATTGGAGAGCCGTGGTAATACTGATGAGATAATGCAGATAAGAGTCTGTCCAGGCCTGGAAATCCGGAGGCGATTAAGACATGTTAGTTCCACTTTTCTCTGTTTTATCCTGTGTAGAATGCATACACAGTATGATTTTCTTCTCAGTTTTAATGAGAGATATTTGACATGCATCACAATAAGTGCAAGGACATCATGCCACCATGATGATTTATGTGTATTATGAAATGATTAACACAATACATTCAACTAACATCCATCTTCCCATATAGATACAATAAACAGAAAAGAAAGGAAAGAACAAAAGGGAAAAAATGTTCTCCAGTGATGAGATGTCTTGGAATTTACTCTGTTAACAACTTTGCTGTGTATCACACTGTAGGGTTAGCTGTAGTCATCACTTTGTGCATTACATCCCTAGAATGTATTTATCTTATAACGAAGTTTCTATGTTTTGAGCACCGTCCTTCAGTTGCCCTCCCCCCCATCCTCCACATCTGGTAACCACAATTCTGATCTTTTTTTCTGAGTTTCGGTTTTTTGGTTGGCAGGTTGGTTGGTTGGTTGGTTTTAGATTTCACATGTAGGTAAAATTGTATAATATCTCTCTCTGACATATTTCACTTAGCATAATGCTCTCAAGGCCTATCTGTGTTGTCAAAAATGTAGGATTTCCTTGTTTTTATGACTGAAAAATATTCCATGGTATCCATGGTGTGTTTGTGTGTGTGTGTGTGTGTGTGTGTGTGTCACAACTTAATCCATTCAATAATTGATGGACACTTAGGCTATTTCCATTCTTGGTCTTGTAAATAAAGCTTCTCTGAAAATGGGGGCGTAGATACCTTTTTCAGTTAGCATTTCCTTTGCCTTTGGATGTACTGTCAGAAATGGAATTGCTGGATCGTACAATATTTCTTTTTTTAACTTTGTGAGGATCCTCCATACTGTTTTTCACAGTGACTGCAGCAATTCATAGTCCATCTGCAATGTGCAAAAGTTTCCTTTTTCCTCCACATCCTTCCCATTATTTGTTAGTGCTTATCTTTTTGATTATGGTCATTCTAACACGTGTGATATGATAACTCATTGTGCTTTTGATTTTCATTTCCCTAATGACTTGTGATGTTGAGCATCCTTTAATTTACCTGTTGATCTTTTAAATATATATATGAGAAATGTCTCTTAGGGTTCTTTGCCCATTTTTAATTGGGTTATATGGTTTATGGCCAGAGAGTTGTGGAAGTCTCTTATACATTTTGGATGCTAATTCCTTATCAGATGTAAGGTTTGCAAATATTGTTTCACATTTCGTAGATGGCTTTTTCACATTACTGATGATATATTTTGCTGTACAGGAGCTTTTGAGTTTGATGTAGTCCCACGTTTTTGTTTTCTATTTTCTTCTTTGTGCTTTAGGTGTCATATTCAAAAAACTGTTACTAGTTCTCATGACAAGGAGCTTTGTTCCTAAGGTTTCTTCTAGGAGTTCCATGTTTTCAGGTCTGAAAGTTAAGTATTTAATGCATTTTGAGTTCATTTTTGTGAGTAGTATAAGATATGCATCTGGTTTCATTCTTATGTATAAACATCCAGTTTTCCAAGAACTAGTTATTGAAGAGACTATCTTTTCTTTACTGAGTATTCCTGGCTCCCTTTTCCAATATTAGTTAACTATACATACTTGGTTTCATTTCTGGATTCTCAATTTTGCTTCTTTGATGTATTTATCCATTTCTATTCCATTATCATACTGTTTCGTTGACTATAGATTTATAGTCTAGTTTGATCAGGAAGTGTGGTGCCTTCTTCTTTGTTCTTCTTTATCAAGATCTCTTTGGCTCTGTGGGGCTCTTGTGGTCCCGTGTAAATTTTATGAGTGTTATATCTACTTCTATAAAAAAGTTCCATTGGAATCTTGATAGGGACTTTATTGACTCTATAGATGGTTTTCAGTAGTATTTTCAGTAGAATTAACAATATTAATTCTTCCAATCCATGAATGCATAATATCTTTCCATTTATTTGTGTCTGTTTTGATATCTTTCATCAATGTCTTATAGCTTTCAACCAAGAGATCTTACACCTCCTTAGTTCAATTTCCTAAGTATTTTATTCTTTTTGATGTTATTGTAAATGGGATCAATTCTTTATTTGTTTTTCAGAAAATTAGTTGCTAGTATATAGAAACATTGATAATTTTTTATGTTAATTAGTGTCCTGCAACTTTACTGAATTCATTGTTTATATCTGACAAATTTTTCCTTGAGTGTTCAGGATTTCTCTATAACCAAATCAGTGGTTAGGATTTTCTATATATTTAGTATATATAGATAGTAAATAGAGACAATTTTACTTCTTCTTTATCAGTTTTGATACAATTTTATTTCTTTTTCTTTTATGATTACTGTGGTCAGGACTTCTAGTACAATGTCGAATAGGTATGGTGAGTGGGCACCTTGTCTAGTTCCTGATCTAAGAAGAAAAGCCTTCAACCTTTCACCATGGAGTATGATATTAGCTGTGGGCTTATCATATATGCCCTTTATTATGCTGAGGTATGTTCCTTCTATGCCTAATTTGTTAAGGGTTTTTATTATGAATGGGTGTTTAATTTTGTCAAATGCTTTTTCTGTGTCTGTTGAGATGGTCATGTGGTTATTTTATTTCATACTATTAATGTGATGTATCACATTGATTGACTTGCATATGTTGAACCAGCCTTGCATCCCTTGAAGAAATCCCATTTGATCATGGCAAATGATGCTTTCAATGTGCTACTGAATTCAGTTTGCTAATATTTTGTTGATAATTTTTACATCTGTCTTTATCAAAGATAATGGATAGTTTTCTATAGTGTCTTTCTGGTTTTGATATCAGGATAATATTGGCTTCATAAAATGAATTTGGAAGTATTCTCACCTCTTTGATTTTTTTTTTTTTTTGGAAGAGTTTAAGAAGGATTGCTGTTAATTCTTCTTTAAATGTTTGGTAAAATTCACCAGTGAAGCCAGCTGGTGCTGGACTTCTGTTTGTTGAAAGAGATTTTTGATTACTGATTCAATTTCCTTCCTAGGTCTTTTCAGATATTTTATTTCTTCCTGATTCAATCTTGGTTATTTGTATGTTTCTAACATTTTTTCCATTTCTTCTAGGTTTGCCAGTTTGTTAGTATGTAGTTGTGTGTAGTAGTCTCTTATGATTCTTTGAGTTCCTGTGTTATTAGTTGTAATGTCTTCTTTTCATTTACAATTTGGTTGATTTGGGTTCTTTCTCTTTTTTCCTTGTCTAGTTTACTCTAGCTAAGTGTTAGTCAATTTTATTTATCTTTTCAAAGAAACAAGTTTTAGTTTAGTTCATTTTTATGTTGTTTCAATCTTTCATTTATTTCTGTTCTAATCTTTATTAGTTTCTTTCTTTTGCTAACTTTGAGATCCATTTGTTCTTCTTTTCCCAGCTCCTTAAGGCGTCAAGTTAGATTGTTTATTTGGGACCTCTCTTACTTCTTAAAGCATTTGTTTATTCATGAACTTTCCTCTTAGAACTGTTTTTGCTGTACTCATAAACTTTGGTATGTTGTATTTCTACTTTCATTTGTTTCAAGAAACTTTTATTTCCTCTTTAATTTCTTCTTTGATCCATTGGTTGCTCAAGAGAGTATTGTTTACTTTCCATGTGTTCATGAATTTTCTAATTTTCCTCTTGTTGATTCCTAGTTTTATGCCACTGTGGTCAGAGATGATACTTGGTATGATTTCAGTCTTACTAAATTTTCTCAGACTTGTTTTGTGGCCTAATATATGGTCTATCCTAGAAAATGTTTCATGTGCACTTGAAAGAAATGTTTATTCTGCTTTTGTTGAATAGAATGTTCTGTATACGTCTGTAAGGTCCATTTAGTCTCCAGTATTGTTCAAACCTACTGTTTCCTTAGCAATTCTCTGACTATCTCTCCATTATTAAGAATGAGATATCAAAATCCCCAACAAATACTGTATTACTGCTTATTTTTCCTTTTAGCTCTGTTAGTTTTTCACTTTATGTATTTAGAACCTCTAAATTGGACTCTTAAATATTTACAATTATTATATATTCTTTTTTAATTTTTAATGTTTACTTATTTTTGAGAGACAGGTGAGACAGAGCATGAGTGGGAGAGAGACAGAAAGAGAGAAAGACACAGAATCCAAAGCAGGCTCCAGGCTCTGAGTCATCAGCACAGAGCCTGATGCAGGGCTCGAACCCACGAACTGTAAGATCATGATCTGAGCCGAAGTCAGAGCCTAACTGACTGAGCCACTTAGGCGCCCCATATATTCTTCTTGATGGATTAACCACTTTATATAATGATCTTCTTTGCCTCTTTTTAGCATTTTTAAAGTCGATTTTACCTTATATAAGTTTAGCTACCCTTCCTTTTTGTTGTTGTTTGTGGTTTTTAGTTATCATTTGTTTGAAATATCTTCTTCTGTCCCTTCACTCTCAGTCTAGTGTCCTTAAGACCAAAGCGAGTGTCCTGTAGGTAGCACAGTGTTGGATCTTGTTTTTTATCTATTCACCCATTCTGTGTCTTTTCATTGGAGTATTTAATCTGTTTATGACAGGTGAAGACTTTCTGTTGCCATTTTGTTCATTGTTTTCTGGTTATTTTGTAGAATCATTGTTCCTTATTTCTTATCCTGTTGTGTGTGTGTGTGTGTGTGTGTGTGTGTGTGTGTGTGTGTGTATGTGTGTTTGATGTTTTTTGGTATCAGTATGCTTTGGCACCTTTATTATGTTCTTATGTATAATTACTACAGGATTTTCGCTTGTAGTTACCATGAGGCTTACATAAAATACCTTAATTTATAACAATTTTAAACTGATAACAATTTAACTTCAATAGAATTTGTAAACTTTACACTTTCACTTCTACTCCCCCTCAAACTTTAGGTTATTGCTGTTAGAATTTGCATGTTTTTATATTGTGTAACTAAAAACAGAGTGTTGTAATTATGGTTACTTTTACCACCTATTTTTAACTTTTAAACTAGAGATGTAAGTCGGTTATGAAACACAATCCCATATTGCAAAACTATGACCATATGTTTATCATTACCAGTATGATTCACACTACCGTTTCATGCTTTCATGTTAACTAGTGTTCTTTTACTTCCACTCAAGGAACTCCCTGTAGCATTTCTTATAAGGTCGGTCTGGTGTTGATGCACTTCCTTAGCTTTTGTTTGTGCAGGAAAGTCTGTATCCCTCCTTTATTTCTGAAGGACAGCTCTGCCAGATAAAAAATTCTTGGATGGCAGTTCTTGTCTTTCAGTATTTTGAATATGTCATCCCATTCTCTCCTGGCCTAAAAAGTTTCTGTTGAAATATCTGCTCATAGGAGTGCCTAGGTGACTCAGTAAATTAAGCATCCGACTTCGGCTCAGGTTGTGATCTCACTGTTGTGGGTTCAAGCCCCGCCCTGTGTTCAGATTCTGTGTCTCCCTTTCTCTCTGCTCTCCCCTGTTTGCTCGTTCTCTCTCTCGTGCTCTCGCTCTCTCTCTGAAAAATAAATAAACATTAAATAAAGTTCATTTATGAATATCTGCTCATAGTCTTATAAGAAGATGTTACCTGGATGGTGTCCATTTCTTCATGTTTGGGAAGTTTTCAGCCATTATAGCTTGAAATATACTTTCTGTCTCTTCTTCTTCTGGATTTCCCATAATGTGAATATTGCTTATTGTTATTGTATTCCATAATTCCCATAGACGTTCTTCATTCTTTTTTTTTCTTTTTATTTCTCTGTGTAATTTCCAGTGTCCTATCCTCCAAATTGCTGATTCTTTCTTCTTCATGGTTGAGCCCTCTGTTGAATTTCTTTTTTGAATTCTTCATTTCTGTTACTGTATTTATCAACTCTAGGATTTCTGTTTGTTGGTTCTGATGATGGTTGCTGTTTCCTTGCTAAAATTGTTTTGTTAATGCATTATTTTCCTAACTTCACTTAGTTATCTTTCTGTGTTTTCTTGTAGTTCACTAAACTGCCTTAAGAGGCTTATTCTGAATTCTTTGTCCAACAATTCATGATCTCCATTTCATTGGGTCAGTTATTGGAACTTCATTAGTTTCCTTTGATGGCCTTATTTAACTGATTTATCAGGCCTACCAGGTTTGTTTTGAAAACTATTGGCTTTTCCTACCTTTCTCTTGACTGGAGAGCCTCTGGGCATCACAGCTTCCATGAATTCTGCCAACCTTCCTGGTGAGATGAGGCTGGAAGACACTCCACAAATGGTGGTGCTATAAATCCACTCTTTGCATGAACACAGGCAAATGAGGCCCTAGGGCCAGAAAAACTCTTCCTTTGAGGATCCATATCAGGCAGATCTGCCCCCCCACTGGGTGCCCTGGTCAGAGTGCACCTCTGACTTGATTCTGTAAGTGAGCAAAACTGCTGGTTGAAACTGCTACTTGGGCATGGCAGGCATGAACTCAGTCTACCAGGAACTGTATACTGATTTTTTGCAAGCACCTCCCCCCTTCTCTGTCATAGTCAGATTGCCAGTGATTGAGTCCCACAGATTCCTCTGCAGTCCCCGTGGGATAAAATCAGAGTAGGGACTCCTTCAAAGTGACTGCAACACCTTGGAGGTGATGGTTGTCCCTCTGGGTTCTCTTTTCCCCCTGGAGGAACTGGGAGCTCAAACAACAATTCTGGTTTTAGGCAATATAACTGTAGGTGCTTGTTGCATCACTTAGAAATAGATGTTCTTTTTGGTATGTGACTTTGTTTGCACAAAGACACTTTGTTTTACTGCTTTGCACTTCTAGTCGTATTTAAGTTTGATAATAATGCTTGGAGGTAGGTACTGTTATTTTTATGGCCATTTTTTAAAAGACAAAACTGAGACTTACAGAGGTTGAGTAACACATCAAGCAACAAGTTAATTAAGTGACAGAGCCAGGATTTTAACCTTATTGTGTCTGACTCAAGCTCGTGCCTTATTAGCCATCCTGAGTACCACCATCTTCATAAAATAATAGTGTTTCCACTGCTTTTCTAGAATATTGATGAACGATCCCTTTATACTATACTACCAGATTCCAAAATGGCTTTTTGGTGACCCAGTCTTGGCACTTTTTTTTCTCTGTCAGAGGTCCAGGGTCTGTAGTTTAAGCCCACATGTAGGACATCTATAGCCATAGCAAAATGAGGCAGCCCGTTGGTCTGGACATAACAGAGGTGGACTGAACTAGTCGTCTGGACACATAACATTTACATCTGGGCCAGGAGCAGTGTTAGAGGACTCGCCTAGCAACTCAAAGGCAGAAACCACGTGTCCTCTCAGCCATCTGGAGCCGTGCCTAGCCAGCCTCAGGCTCCGCCAAACACTTGTGAGGCAAAACAACACCTCATTTTACATTTACCCTTTCAAAGTATTAAGAAGAGTAAAGATATAGTTCGCAGTTATATTCTTGTCTGAATCTGCTCAAAATGACTGGTATTAATGAATATATTACAAACCATGCCTGGATGGTACATTTAAGTTTTTTCAACTTTAAAAATTAATAGCAGATTAAAGATGGAAGAATTTCTTGTAACAGAAAGATGAACTGTTCCTTCAAGTTACGATAACAGCGTATGAAAAATTAAATCTAAAGTAAACTTTTGAGAAAGGGCATTTGGAACAAAACAAGTATTTAGTTACTAAGCTTTTTATTGGAAAGCATAGCCATCTTGTTTATTAGAGTTAAGATTCTCATCATGGTCTTGATTCTCATTAACTGCAGCAACACTTCATTAATTTCTTTTAGTTTGTTTCTAGAGAAGCTGATTTGGTTGACTCGTGAAGTATTTTGAGAATAAATATAGTGAACAATATTGCCTCATCACTGCTTGGCTTACAAACATTCCAAATCTTGCTTATGCAGTAACTTCTGTGACCCAACTGAGCCAGAGGCCCCTTGATCTTTTTTTAATGTTATGCCTTCTAGTAAGTGTGCACTGGCAATTCATTGTGGGTTTAATTTCATTTTGATTCTCCTAATGACTAAGGAGCCTGAGAATCTTTTCATGAGCTACTTTTACATTCATGTACCTTTTCCATGAAATGTTTGTTAAAATATTTTACCCATTTTTTAAAAAGCATCAGAACTCTTTGTTTTCTTAGTAGTGAGTTCTAGGAGTTATTTAGAAAATCAAGATACAAGTCATTTATTATTTATAACATATATGTTTTTGAAAATATTTCCCCAGTCTGTGAATTTTTAAGAGTAGAATTTTTACTTTTGATCAGGTACACTTTATAGTTGTTCTTTCATGAATCATGCTTTTTGGTTTGTAGTTAAGAAATATTTGCCAAACCCAAATTCTGTGTTTTCATCTTGAAGTTTTATGGTGGATTTTTTGCCTGTGATTTCAAATAGTTCCATGGTCATTTACTGAAATAAATTATTCTTTCAAGGCACCTGGGTAGCTCAGTTGGTCAAGTGTCCAACTCTTGATTTTGGCTCAAGTCATGATCTCGCAGTTCATGAGATGGAGCCCCAAGTCCGGCTCCATACTGACAGCACAAAGCCTACCTAGGATTCTCTCTTACTTTCTTCCCCTCCCCCACTCACTTTCTTCCTCTCTCTCTCTCTCTCTCTCTCTCTCTGTCTCTCAAAAGTAAATAAACTTGGGCACCCTGGTGGCTCAGTCGATTAAGTGTCCAACTTTGGCTCAGGTCATGAACTCATGGTTTGTGAGTTTGAGACCCACATCAGACTGACAGCTCAGAGCCTGGAGCTTGCTTTGGATTCTGTTTCTCCTCTCTCTTTGTCCCTCCCCCACTTGTGTTCTTTCTTTCTCTTTCTAAAATAAACATTAAAGAATTTTAAAATAAATAAATTTTAAAAAGAAAAAGAAATATTCTTTCTACACTGAACTGCCT
The DNA here is from genome assembly GCF_006229205.1 of Suricata suricatta. Lineage (NCBI taxonomy): Eukaryota > Metazoa > Chordata > Mammalia > Carnivora > Herpestidae > Suricata > Suricata suricatta. Next base: position 58,479,353 of record NC_043713.1, on the reverse strand, counting down.
TTGCACTTTGTTAAAAATCAAGTGTCCATATATATGTGCTTGCACTTATATATGAACTCTATTCTGTGCCATTGATCTATTCATTTTTTTATACCATTGTCTTGATTAAAGTAGTCCTCCCTTATCCACGGGGAATACATTCAAAGACCATCAGTGGATGCCTGGAACTGAGGATAGTACCAAGAGCCCTATATATATTGTTTTCCTGTACATACATACATAAGATAAAGTTTCATTTATAAATTAGGCACAATATGAGATTAACAATAATAATAAAATAAAACAATTATAACAATGTACCATAATAAAAAATACATAAACATAGTATCTCTCTCTCTCTCTCTCAGAATATCTTATTATACCTGTCATTATTATTCTTGAAAAAATAAAATGCCTATGTGATAAGATGAAGTATGGTGAATGACATAGGTATTGTGACATAGCTTTAGGCTACTATTGACCTTCTTGTGATACATCAGAAGGAGGATCATATGGTTCTGGATGTTGACTACTGATAACTGAAACTGTAGAAGTTAAAACCACAGATAAGGGGTGAATGTTATACTATAACTTGATAATAAATCTTGAATCAGTTTTTGTTTGTTTATTTGTTTGTTTGTTCAGGCTATTCTAAGACATCTGTGTTTCCATATGAATTTTAAAGTTTATTTCTGTGAGGGAGAGAGAGAGAGTGGAGGAGGGGAGCAGAGGGAGAGGGAAAGAGAGAATCCCAAGCAGGCACTGCGGTGTCAGCATGAAGCCAGACTCAGGGCTCAGTTCCAAGACCATGAGATCATGACCTGAGCTGATATCAATAGTCAGGTGCCCCCTACATATGAATTTTAAATCAGTGTGCCAATTTCATCAGCAAAGCCTGCTGGGGGTTTGATTGGAATTGTGTTGAACCCGTAGAATGGTTTTGGTAGCATTGTCTTCTGACGCATGAGTATGTTGTATCTCTGCATTTATTTAGGTCTTTTCAAATTCCTCTCAGCAGTGCTTTTTAAATTTTTGTACATCTATCATCAGTTATCCCTTAAGTATTTCATGATTTTAATGGCATTGCAAGTGGCTATTTAATTTCTGATTGTTCATTGCTAGTATATAAAAATATAATTAATTTCTGTTTATTGATGTTGTCTCCTGCCACCTTACTAAGCACATGTATTGGTTTTATAAAAATTTTTTATTGATTCCTTCAGGGTTTTTTTTATAATGTCACCATGAATAAAGATAGTTTACCTTCATCTTCTTTAGTCTGGATACCTTTTATTTCATTTCCTTGTCTTATCAAACTTGCTAACACTCCAGTTCAGTGTTGAAGTGGTGAAAATGGGCAGCCTTGTCTTTTTGCTGTCGTTGGGGAAAAGCATTCATTCTTTCTTCATTAAGTATGATTTTGAGTGTAGGTTATTCATAGATGCTTTTTATCAAATTGACATAAATCCCCATCTATTTTTAGTTTTCTGAAAGGTTTTATCCACAATGCATATTAGATTTTGTCAGATGCTTTGTCTGCATCTATTAAAATCATCATATTTTAATTTGGTAATTAATTTTAATATGTAAATAGACTTTTTAATATTAAACCATCCTGGTATTCCTGGAATAAATCTCATTTGACCAAGCAGTAATAGTTTTTGTATGTTTTGTTGAGTTTGAATTGACAGCATTTTGTTTAGAATTTTATACCATATTCATTTCAGATAATGCCCGGTCATTTTCTTTTTTTAGGGTGTCTTTGGTTTGGATATGGAGTAATGCTAGGCCCCCAGTATGACTTAAAATGTATTTCCTGTTTTTCAATGATCTGGAAAGGTTGATTTAGGATTTGTATTTTTTTTCTCCTGTAAGCGTTTGGTAAAATTCACCAGTGAAACCATATGGGCTTGAAGTTCCTTTTGCAGAAAAGTTTTTAACCACAAATGTGATTTCTTAAATAGATATAAACTGTTCAGGTTATTTCTTCTGGAGTACGTTTTGGTATTTTGTGTCTTTGAAGAAATTTGCTTTTGTAAGTAATATATCAACCTTATTGGCATAAAGTTATTGAAAATATTTACTTATTTTCTTTTGGATATTAGTAGAATCTGTAATGATGTTATTTAATTTATTCCAGAAATTAGCAATTTGTGCCTTCTTTTCCTCTTGTTCGTTCTAGCTAGATGTTATCAATTAATCATCTTAAAGTACTAGCCCTTGCTTTATTTTTCTCTTCATGTTCTATTTTCTATTCATTTATTACAACTCAGATATTTTTAGTTTCCTTTTTTCTACTTCATTTCTGTTTAATTGACTTAATTAAATTAAACTTTGGCCTTAGTACTCTTCTTTTTACTTATCTTCTCTGTTGCTATCCAAAGGTGGAAATTGAAGCCATTAATTTGATAACTTTTTTCTTTTCTAATATAGGTGTTTAAAATTTTTTAATTAAATTGAAATCTAAATTTCCATCTAAATACTACCTTAGCAACATGCTACAAATTTTGATACAGTATAGTTTTTAAAATTTTTATTTGAGTATATTTGACACAAAATTTTATATTAGTTTCAGGTATACTACATAGTGATTCAACAAGTTTATATGTTATGCAGTGCTCACCCCAACTGTACCTAACCTGTTTTATTTTTTAATGTTTTTTTTTTTTTAAGAGAATGTGTGTGAGCAGGAGAGGAGCAGAGAGAAAGTGAGAGACAGTTTCCAAAGTGGGCTTTGTGCTGACAGCAGAGAGCCCAGTGCAGGGCTTGAAACCATGAACTGGGAGATCATGACCTGGGGTGAAGTTGGATGCTCAACCAACTGAGCCACCCAGCCACCCCTACCATGTTTCATTTTTCATTCAGTTCAAAATACTTTTTATTTCCATCTGAGTTGAATCTTTGATCCATGGGCTATTTATATAGGCATTTGGTTTCCAAATATTTGGAGATTTTCCAGAGTTGCTTCTCTTTTGATTTTAATTTACTTCCATTGTTGTCAGAGAATAGAATTTGTTTTGTAATCCAGAAGATGGTCCACTTTTTGTAAATTTCCCACATGGAATTTTTAATGACTTTGTCCTTTAAATCATGTAGAAAATTTTAAAAGTGGAGTTATAAACCAAAATTGCTTCTAAATTGCCCATGTATTTACCTTTACCAGAGATCTTTATTTCTTCATATGGCTCCAAGTTACTATCTAACATTCTTTCATTTCACCCTGCAAGATCCCCTTTAGCATTTCTTGCAGGCCTAGTGGTGATTAACTTTTTCAAATTTTGTTTATCTTAATTTATCTTAATTTCTCCCTCATATTTGAGGGATAGTTTTGCCAGATACAGAATTCTCAGTTGACAGTTGTTTTCTTTTAGCATTTTGAATATATCAACCCACTGCTTTCTGGACTGTAATGTTACCAATGAGAAATTAACTGATAATCTTACTGAGGATTGCATGTATGTGATGAATCACTTCTCTCTTAGTGCTCTGAAGATTCCTTCTTTGACTTTTGACAGTTTGATTATAATTTGTCTCAGTGTATATCTTTCCAAGTTTATAAGCATCTTGAAGACTCATATCTTACATTGTATTTGGGAAGTTTTCAGCCACTATTCCTTCAGATATTCTCTTTGTCCCTTTCTCTTTCTCTCCTGTGAGTTCCAGTGCATTTGTTGGTTCTCTCTGGTGACATCCTGCAGGTCCCTAAGCTGTGTTCATTTTAATTCATTATTTTTTCTTGCTGTTCTTCAGACTCTGTAATGTAATTTGTTCTATCATTAAATTTACTGACCCTTTTACCCCCTCAAATCTGCTTTTGAACCCTTCTAGTATAATTTCCATTTTAGTTATTATACTTTTTCACTTCATAATTGCTTTTTGGTTTCTTTTTATAATTTCTCCATGTTAATAATATTATTTTTTCATACATCACTTTTTTTGTCTTTTCTCATGTCTTTGTTTAGCTCTTTGAGCATCTTAAAATAGTTTTTAAAAAAACCTTTGTCTAGTAAGTCCATTGTCGTTACATCTTCAGATATAGTTTCTTTCAATTTATTTTATTCCTTTGAATAAGTAATACTTCCCTGTTTCTTTGTATGCCTTGTGATATTTTGTTGAAAAATGGACATTTGAATCTTATAATGTGTTAACTCTGGAAATAAGTCCCAGGGCTTGTTTTTTAATTGTAGAGTGTCTTGGCTGGGGATCAGCCTGAGGTGAAAGATTAAGGTCTTACCAGGTCTTTTATGAGTCTGAATATATTCCTGAGTACCTATAGTAGCTTTTTAAATTACTCCTTATATATTATTGCTCTTGAATGTCCCCTGGATCCCCACAAAAAACCCCAGGTTTGGCTCCTTTAAGTCCCCTAGAAGCTGTTTCACTCAGAGGAAATTGAAACAATGGCAGCTATCCTCCTTCTCTGAACTTCAGTGACCAGGAACAGCAATCTGCAATTCAGATACAAACTCTGATATTTGGAGATCAAGATCCATATTGCCCACCATAGCCCCAACAAGCCATACCAGGAATGCAGGCTGCCATCCCCATTGCTGCCTTTCATGGGGTTGGAATGTGGGAGATGTGTAGCTGCTATGACATTGAAAGATGAATTGATAAGTATTAACTGTGACTTTCAGCCAAGCATCTCTCTGGAAGGATCAAGTCTTTTAGTAAACTCTAGATTTCCAAAATAATTACTTCAGATAGTTTCTGCCAGTACAATCATTGTCTAGATCATGAGACAGATTCCTAGAACTCTCTAGTCAGTCACCTTTCCTGACATCCAGGCTCTGCCCTTTAATTGGTAGTACTTAGATCATTTACATTTAATATAACTATTAATAATTTATGTTGATATCTATCATTTCCCATTTTTTTTAATTTTCACATTCTCTTTTTCTTCTCTTATTTTTTCTGTATAAATTAAACTTCCTTATGATTTTATTTTATCTCTTTTGTTTTGGTAAATTGCTGGTTGCTTTAAGGCATAATTCAAATTTGTGTGCTATTATACCACTTCTTGTGTAACATAAGAACTATTCAACGGTAAACTACAATTTCTTTCTTCCCAACTTTGTGCTAATGCTGTCATACATTTTACTTTTGTATATATACATAAGTTCCATACCACATTGTTATTGTATTTGTTTAACTGGATCAACCATATTTTAAATATTCTTAATTAATAAAAGGCACATCTTTACTCATGTATTATCATTTCTCATGATCTTCATTTCTTTATATATGTCCATATTTCCATGTCATTATTTTTCTTCTGCATAAAGGAACTACTTTAAATTTTTTTTTTTTACTGTGAGTCTCCTGATGATAGATACTTTTGCTTTTGTAGAGCTCTAGGGTAACAGTTTGTTTCACTACTTCAAAGATGTCCCACTGTTCTACTTTTCAGTTGTACTGTATCTAATAAGAAATCTGCAGTTCTTATAATTCTTCCTCTGTTACAAGCCTTTTTCCTCTGTCTGCTTTTCAGATATTCTCACAATCATTAATTTTGAGTAGAGTATAGTTTTTCTTTATTTTTCTTGTTCTTAAGGTTCATTGAGGTTCTTGCAACTGTTTGTATATAGTTTTCATCATAACTGGAAATTCTGGGACCATCATTTATTTACATACACATCCCTTTTTGAGAACTCCAGCAACATATATATTAGACTAATTGAAATTAGTCCTCAGCTCAGTGATGTTCTATTCACTTTTTTGTTATTTTCTTCTCTATTTGTGTTACATTTTGTATACTTTCTATTCCTGTGTCCTCAAGTTGACTGATATTTGTCCTGAAATATCTAATATGCTGTTAAACTTATCCACTGCATTTTTCTTCTCTTACATTAGTTTTTATCAATAGAAGTTTAGTTTGGATTTCGTATCTTTATATCTTCCATGTCTCCATATAATTTTTGTATATCATGAAATATCTGACTGTGGTTACTGATTTAGCATCACACTCAAATCTAGGTCAATTTCAATATTGATTTTTCTCCTTTTTGTTGGATCATAATTGCTTGTGTTCTTGTATGCCTGGTAATTTTTCTTGGATGCCAGATATTGTTATTTTTACTTTGTTTGGTGCTAAATACTTTGTATTCCTAAAATTATTTATGATGGGTGTGCTGAGAAGCAACTAAATTGCATGAAAACATTTAAGACTTTCAGGTCTTATTTTTAAGATTAATTAGGAAGGGCAAAAGCAGTGCTCAGTGTTGGATGAATTATTCCCCCTGGTGGAGGCAAGGTTTTTCTATGTACTCTGCTCAGTGCTCCTTGATCATAAGGGTTTTTACTCTGGCTGGTAAGACAGGCACTATTCTCTACCCAGTATAAACACTAGGTACTGTTATCTCTAGCTATCTTCCAGATGGTTCTTTTGCCAATTTAGTGTAGTTTCCTCACATGCGTGAACATATTTGCACTGGACTATACTCTGCAGAGTAGCAGGATGTTTTTCTCTTAGTCTCTGGAGTTCTCTCTGTATATAGTTTACTCTTTTCAGATACTCTGTCCTCTGAAACTTAGCTACTGTGGCCTTCTGAAGCTCTCCTCAAATATCTCTTCAACTGAGAGAACTTTCCATATTCAGCCTGTGTCTCTCCTGCTAGCCCCAGAGGAGGGGATTTCAGTGTTGGAAATTCAGTGAAGTGAGCTTGGGTATGTAAGAGATTATCTTTCTCTTATTCGTTTCAGAGATTACTCTTCCTCATTCCCTGATATACAGTGTCTATCAAATCATTGTTTCATATATTTTTGGTTATTCCAGTAAAGACGGTAAATCCAACTGCTGTCACCTTGACAAGAAACAAATTTCTACATAATTACTAGTGCTGATGACAAAAGTTCAGAATGTTGTTTACCCCTTGCCCTACAATCATCCTAGACCCTGATGCTGGAGAACAGGTGAAGGAGCCTTTTCTCTGTGGGCCACACGCAGGCTGTCCTCTCGCCCCGCCTCTAACTAGTGTGTCTGTATCCTCAGTGCTAGGTAGGAGTGGTATACTAATCTGAACATCTGGTGGAAAATTCAGGGGACAAGAAAAAAGTGTTTTTCTTCTTGCATTTTTCCAGCTACTCTGAAAATTCTGGGCTCCAGCCATAGGGTTGTCAGGAAGAATCTGCAACTGTGACAACTATGAGCCTGGTTCAGATAGCAGATCTAATCTGTTTATTTAGAATACCTTTTAAATTGCCTCAATGGATTCAATTCCAGTATTTTTCCATTATACTTTTTAACGGGAAATGGGCCCTTTATTGTCGAAATCAGGTATTTTGAGTGCTTGTATATAAACTATGTGTATTTTACCTTCATTGAGATGATTTTTCCCACCTGTTTTTGAAAGGACTAGTTTCACTGAAAGCTGTGGAATAAATAATACCTGAAATTAATATTGATGAGAAATTGTGGTCGCCTTCCTGACCATTGCCCAAAGTGAAAAAGAAATGGCTCCAACATTAATTCCCATGATTCATTAAGCTTGGAACTGGTTAATATGACCACTAAGCCAATATTTCACTCTTCTAAACCTTTTAATCCCATCTAACACTAACATGCATGACATGAAAGAGTGAACCATATATTAATTTTATTTCTATGACAGTGGACACAAATAAGAAATTTAGAACTGATAATTTATTAGGCATCTATTGGTGGAAGAGGACTTTTTTCATAAAGATAATCTTTGCCTTTCTTTAAAATTACTTTGAATGGGGGTGCCTGGGTGGCTCAGTTGGTTGAGCATCCAACTTCAGCCCAGGTCATAATCTCATAGTTCACAAGTTTGAGCCCCGCATTGGGCTGACAGCTCAGAGCCTGGAGCCTGCTTCAGATTCTGTGTCTCCTTCTCTCTCTGCCCCTCCCCAGATCATACTCTGTCTCTCTCTGTCCCTGTTTCTCTCTCAAAAATAAATAAAAACATTTAAAATAAATATATAAGATTACTTTGAATGATATTTCCATGATATGTCTTATATATTAAAATGTTTGTGTTTACTTATTTTTTTCCCAAAAAAGAAAATTTGCCAGGATGATCTATTCAGCTTGTGCTTTTTGTTGGGTCATGTTATAAGGATATTTCATGGGAAGTTATGGTCATTCCCATGACATGAACCTTAGAAACTTAGGACTTTATCCCCGCATTTATGGAAACATTTTACGTGGGATTTCAGTGAGATCTGGGTGTTAGTTAGACTTCTGCCAATTGTTTCCTTTTCTAGATTTGTTAGTTTCTTTCTTGCATAGTTTTCAGTTAGCTACAACTTTTTATACAGATTTATGGCTTTCCCTGTTCAGAGTATACCTCCATAAGTGGATTATCCAGTCTTCTTCCTTTTATTTCTCTGATATTTCTAGTACAACCTAAACTCCTAGATTATTAATTTGCAAATTTCTTCTTTTATTTTTTTAATTTTTAAATGTTTGTTTTTGAGAGAGAGAAAAAAAAGACTATGAGTGGGGAAGGACAGAGAGAGAGAGGGAGACACAGAATCCCAAGCAGGCTCCAGGATCTGAGCTGTCAGTACAGAGCCCGATGCGGAGTTCAAACTCATGAATCGCAAGATCATGACCTGAGCTGAAGTCGGATGCTTAACTGACTGAGCCATGCAAGCACCCCACAAGTTTCTTATTAGTGCCCTTCCTGTAAATTAAAATGAAAGAGCAGAGGGGTGCCTGGCTAGCTCAGTCGGTTGAGTGTCCAACTTCGGCTCAGGTCATGATCTCACAGTCCGTGGGTTCGAGCCCCTCATCAGGCTCTGTGCTGACAGCTAGCTCAGAGCCTGGAGCCTGCTTCGGATTCTGTGTCTCTTTCTTTCTCTGCACAACCCCCCCTCCGTTCAGGTTCTGACTCAATCCATCTCTCAAAAATAAATAAAGGTACAAAAAATGTTAAAAAATAAAAAATAAATAAAATACAAGAGCAGATAAGCAACCACTCTCTTGGAAGTGAAGTTCCTTCCTGTGGGGTCAGTGAGGAGCCCCTGTGCCCTTCAGAGTCTTGCTACTTTGCTGCTCAGAGGAGGTGGGGTGAGTCATCACCTCCCTCCACCCACCATCCCAGCAAGGCAAATCTATAAGAAGAAAAGCTTGACAACCATCTTCCTATTGGGTGAGAAAGTCAGAGCCAATGTCCTAAAAGCATTCCACTATACCTCTAGAGTGTGTGGCTCCTTGTATCTTATTTATCTGGGTGTCCCCAGCACTGACTATAGTACACAGAGTCAGGCCTCAAGAAGGATGAATTAATAGGTGAGTCCTGTAATGGAACTTCCACTAATGCGCTTTCCTTAGGGTTTTTCCTGACACTTTTAAGATTTTCTTATATCGCCACTTATTGCATCTGAGAAATAGGGCAATATTTGAAGCCAGCGGACCTGGATTCATAAGCTTCACCACTTACCACCTTTTTAGTCATGTGTGCCCCAAATCTAGATGTATAATGGGAGCAACAGGAGATACCCATCAGAGTTGGTGTAAGGCTTTTAAAAGTACCTGATTCATTGGAGGAGCCACTTACTGGGCATTGGTCTCCTCTCCCACTTTGCAACTTTATTGGTTATTAACTATGTAGGACTTCAAAATGCATTATTTAAATTCATGTTTACATTATAGCTACTTAGGGAAAGCTATATTTATGTGTGACAGAAATGCCTACATTTACTGCTTTTTATCTCGTGCTCCCCAGCACAAAGGGTCACATGGTTTGTGCATCAAATTTGGTCATACTGTCCTAGGAAGCAGCACAGGAAGGAGCCCGGATGAGCAGCTTGCCCTAGACTCCCTGGTCCTGACTCATTTCTCACATTTCTTTCAGAGGTGAAAATGTGTTCAGGCAAGGGAAATAGACCATAAATTTGAAACACTCATAGAATATAAATGTTCTCTTATGAAACCTAGATGTGACATCAGAGAAGTCTAGAGTGCCTTAATAGTTAGGAAAGTACTTTTTAAATGGCCTCAGCTTGTCCATCAACAATCACAGTTCTGAAGACAGCACACCTTTTACCTGGTGCAAAATTGTCCTTTGGACAGAATGCCTTTATTACAAGGCACTGTTCCGCACATGTAGCCTAAAGCCCAATTATAGCAAATTGGCAAACAGTTAAGACACATGTGTGCCAAGAACGACTTCAAAGCCATGATGCAGAGCCCAGGGGACTCCGTGCAAAGTTTTTCCAAGCTTAAGAAAACAATGTAGTGTGAAACCTGTCAGAATTCAATTTTCCCCCACACACGAAAAGTGTCTATGGGTTTGGCATGGAAACGTGTTTAAAGCATAAGTAAGAAACTAATGAAAAAAGATCATTAAACATTGGTTGTGTTTTTCGTATGATGCAATGCAGAGGGAAAAGGGGAATTGGAAGCCAAAGTAACAAAAACTCATGTGTAAAAAGCAGTATTATACTCATAGGGAGGAGATGCCATAAGAGAGAGAGAGAACCTTGCTGGAAAGATCACTTAAAGATACAGACAGTCTTGTTCTAGCAAAGGCATTTGTCTAACACTGAAGGCATTTCTTTAAAGGGTTGGAAATACAAACATAGCTTTTTGTGCACATCTAATTTCCGTCCCCTTTTTGACAGTGTCTGTCACTGTCTTTCACATGTAAAAGCTACTTCTGTTCCCCACTGCCGGCAGTTAGCCCTGGGGCCTTTGCTCTGGTTAATCACACCGTGCAGTCCGGGTTTGGGAAGAGACTCTGCCACCGTCAGGCACTGCTTCTCAAGCTTGTTTGCTGGCCCCAGTATTCTGAAGGATAGTCCTCCCTCCACACCCCAGGACACAGGGTGCTGGAGCGTCTGTCAGGGAGACGTAGCAGAATGAGAGGAGTGGAGGATCGTAGCAGTCAAGGGAGGTGCAGTAAGGTGACCTCAGGAGTTCCTGTTTTGCCTCTTTGAGGATCACTGAATCCACAGGCCTTCTCCATTCTAGACATGGAAAAGCATAAAAACAAAGTGAAGACTGTTGAAATGAAGCCCACCAGAAGCATCGATTCCCATGTCCAGTTGACGTCCATACAAGACTGCCCACCACCCTCACCTCATTCACATTCTCCTCCGCTTAAAGTAGTTTCTGGACAAAGAGTATTTCTTTGTTTAATACAAGAAACTAGCGTACAAGTTATGAGTGTGTAGGAGTACATATGTGCCAACAGCGGAAGAATGTATGTTTTGTAGAAACCCATCTACAGTTTTAAGTATTCTCACTGGCTGCTTCTCCCTTCCTTGTATGCATTACCAGGATGAAAGAAATAGATTACTTTCTTGGTGAATAACCTAATTAATAATGCAGGGGGGTAAGTTTTCACATACTCTCCCTACCACCTCACCCAATCTCTCCAAACCTGTAACGAATATTACCACCCATGAATAGACTCATTTTACCCTGGGGAGAATTGTCATTCTCTTCCATCTTAAAGAGGGCATTAGTCTACTCTGATTTGCCAGCAGCATCATATTGTATTATAAAAAAATCCGTGACTTTGGCCTAAGGCAGGTTGATGTTATACTGTATAGTGGTGGCAGTAATTAGTAGCAGGAGCCTGACCATCTTGAGCAGCTGTATCGTGTGCCACACTCTGTGGTATTGGTTTATATGCATTATATCATACTCCTCATTACCTCAGTCTAGTCATTAACAAGGAAGTAGAGGAATGACCAACTGACTGACAGTAGCTCTCCAGAGTTCTGGTACATGAGCTTGAGCAAGTCATATCTGGACCAGAAAAGAAGGGAGGAGTAGAGAGAGGAGTAGCAGAGGTAAAGGTCCCTCACTGATTGCTAAAATCTTTTCCAGCTCAGAAATATTTATGATCTAAAATAGATCTCCACAGCCTAAAATAACTGAGTCAATAGGCTGTGGATTATTTGCTGACATGGGACGGCTTTATCACTCACTAGTAAGGTATGGCACTAGAAATTCTAGTAATCATCAGTTGGTCAGTAAATTTGGAGATGCAGGGAGTGATTCTAGAAAGTAGTTAAGTTTGGCTTAGCGTTATTTTCCATTTGGGGGAAACTTGTTAATGTAATCCAGTAACCAAGAGAATCACAAAAACTGTTGAGAAAAACAGAAGTTGTATTTTATATTCTAATAGGGAGAAAATTGAAGCATAAGTGACATTGGCTAATTTGGAGTCATTTGTATTACTTTCTTGCAATGATATTAATTATACTCACAGGAAAAGTGAATGTTTTTGCATAAAGAAAGTTAATATTAAAACATCAGTTGGGTCTTTGTAGTGGAACATTTGCTAAGATAGTGCTAGTCAGAACTGAGGCTTAGTAAGACTTACTAGGAGTGTAATTTATCAATGTACAACCTTGGTTAGGAGTTTTACCATGCACTCAAATTTTATCATAGGCGTTTTGCCAGTGTTAATGTTATATACATTTTTAATGCAATGGTGGTGTAAAAAATGCTGGAAAAATATTGAACAGATATCTGGAAAGTATCTCTGTCTTTCTAGAACAGTGCTTCATCTTGAACCCTGAACACTTCCATGGCTTCTTGCTCAATATTCTAAATCTAGAATGTCTATTTCTCATCCTGCATCTTCCACCTCCTCACCAAAAAGACTGAGGTCGTTTGTACAACCTTCAGGCTAGGACAGCCTGATGTGCTTGTAAAAACAAAGAGATGGAGATGGTGTGAAGAAACGAAACTAGGTGCTTCTTGCTTAAGCGAGAGGGGAAGTCTTTCTGGTGCAACCAGTCCAGGGACTGTCCCTTTTCTCAGCAGCTTGGCCTCCTGGGGGGAGGGACTTTAGCATTCAGACTGGTCTGGGTTCCCACAGGCCCTGGCTCACTCTCTGTTTTGCTTCTCCATCCTGTAATTGGTTGGATAATACCCACCTTGTGGATCCAGTGAGATGTTAACACGGGTTGTAGATATAACGGGCCTGGTAGGAGAGCTCTAGGACTCCATGAAGACATATGAAAGGAAAAGCAGGCATCCAGTGTACACAGTGGGGCTGAGTTCGTATTTACAATAGTTAAGGATAGTTGAACACTTACTGTGTTCAAGTTCTAACCAATGCATTGCACCCCCCAAACAACTTTGTAAGGTAGGTTCTAGTATCCCCCATCTTAAAGATAAGAAAAGTGAGGAGTAGCTAAACTAAGTGATTCATCTCAAGTCACATGATAGGAATAGCAGAGGAAGAGTTTGAAGTCAAATCGAACTGAAGCCATACTCCAAATGCTGCCCTACCCTGCTTTTTTTACTGCACAGAAAGGTAATGGGCTCTGTAGAAAGACATTTAAAACAAGCAGTCAAGGAGTGTCTGGGTGGCTCAGTCGGTTAAGCTTCAGACTTTGGCTCAGGTCATAATCTCGCAGTTCATGAGTTTAAGCCCCACAGGGGCTCTCTGTGGTCAGCACAGAGCCCACTTTGGATACTCTGTCTCCCTCTCTCTCTGCCCCTTCTCCACTCTCTTTGTCTCTGTCTCTGTCTCTGTCTCTGTCTCTCTCTCTCTCTCAAAATTAAATAAAGAAACTTAAAGAAAAAACAAGCATTCAGTAGGAATGTTAGCCAGTGCCAAGGATGTATATACATGGGCAACTTTGATTTGGGCAAAGTGTAAACCAATGAGTTCTGCAAACAAAGGACTTGCAGATCTATTTTTGTAAGCAGAGTGTTGAGGTTCTAAACCGAGGAGAAAAAGCATATTTGAGCTGGAGCTGAGGGGAAAGAAGGAGGTCTCTCTAGAGACGTAGAAGCGTGGCAAGCTTGGTCTAAGCCAAAGGGTAGAAATAGGCTGACAGAGGGAAACTCGCTCTTGAAGCCTCTGTGAGGTGAGGGCGCTACAAATTGCTCCATTTGTGTAGTTCGTACTGTAGGGCTGCTCCTCCTCATGGTAAGCATAATCATGGGGGGTCATTCTCAGCTCCGATAGCAAATATGAGCCCACAGGGGAGTTCTGTAAATGTTCCACCACCGTTAGCCCCACCTGAAGAGATTCCCGGTGGTTCAGGACAGGACCAGGGAGCAGTGCTTTGATAGGTCCCCGCGTGACTCCAAGAGAGGAGAAAGTCCACAGGTGCAGCAGTGGGTTCCAAGTGCCAAAGGAGAAGAGAAAGTGGGAAAAAGTGAGCCCAGAGTCTCTGTTTCATCCTTGTACCCCTCAACAGCATGGTGGCTTGTTACCATTGACCAGCATTCTCCGAGCTTTCAGCCATTCACAAAGTCCCACCGCATCCCTCAGGTGTGATCACATCCCAGCCATGCAGAGACACAGCTGCCCACTTCAGGCTGAACTTTCTCTCAGAGGCAAGTCTGACCACAGCTGCCAGCAAGCTAGTTCTGGAGAAAATGCCTCTCCCGTCCCTTCAGTCCTGCAGGGCTATGAGGTAGGCTTACTGGAGCACGCAGTGGAGAGCGGGGAGACAGGCCCTAGGAGGAGAGGCCAGGCCCTTCAACCTGGGGAGCCGCCCCTCACAGTCTTTCAAGAGAATACCTAGGGATCACCTGAGTGCTGATCCCCAAAATATGCTTATCCCTGAGCCCCACATGACTGAAAATTGAGAGTTTTCAGAGCTGGGGCCTGGAAATTGGCATCCTGACAAGTTCTTCTGGTATACAAGAAACCATGAAGAGACACACGTCACACCACATTACCATGGATAGGCTAGTCCACCATTTATCCCATGTTGAATGGATTGTTTAGGATTACAGAGCTCTGTTTGTTCAAATTCCGCATGTCCTTCCTTCCTGCATTTGCTCATTCAACAAATATTATTAAAAAGCACCTACCATGTCTGTTCTTACCTAAGAAGACAAAATGCCTCACCTCTCTTCAAGGGCCAATTTGGTTTGTATTCAAGTGTTGCTTAGCCACTTGCCAGGAGCCATGTACGCTTGGTAAATCACTCTCTCTGTGTATGAGCATCCTGGTCTGGAAAGTTAGTACAGTCACCACACCCACCTTGTGGGGCATAGATAGTAGCTCCACAAGAGCCTCAATAAAACACCTACAAGACTTCTCTCAGTACCTTGTCTACCTATAGGAGACCTTTCCTTCACAGGTGTTCTCCCTTCCTTTCAATGCTAATGAGAAATTAGGAACTAGAAATATTCTTGGTTGGTGAGAATGTTTCCAACTTCATTTTATCAGTAACTACTCAGCATTGTTTTGACTGATCAGAGCTCATTTCAAACTTTGGTGGCATAAGAATTTCTGGGATTGGAGACTAGAGGGCAGGTTTAAAAAGTGCTTTCCCCTGGCTGCAGCCAGTCATGGGGATGCAGAATGCCTGGAGCTGGGACCTAGGAGCTGACATTTTAGCAGTGTCTCCAGGCCATTGAAGAACATCTCACCCAGAGAAAGACCGAGTTACATGCTTTGTACGACGCAAAGAGGCATACATTTTAAACCTTGTTCTTAGGAGAGTTTCAAAGGTCACTGAGATGAGTTCTAGACTCATGCAAGTATGAACTGTGTACCCAGCTGGAGCTGCTGGGAGCAGGATGAGGCTTCCTGCTTGGGTTCATTTGGGGAAGCAGATAGGAAATAGCAGGACTGAACTGTGAGCTGCTGATGGCCACATAAAAAATGAATGTATACTACCACTCATGAATGATGAGTTTGACTGTGAATTCCTGCCTCTGTGTTGTTTATTTCACATACATTAAACTCATTAAAGCATCAGGAGCAACCACCAGAACCCTGAAGATACAGCACTTTGGCACTGATGGAAGATGTGACAGAACGTTCGGCCTTAGATATTAAGGGAGGGGAATGTATAATAAGGCTCTGATACTTTTGTGGACGCTCAGACTGTAGACACAGGAATTTCTCTGAACCTATGGATGCACATTGTCCCCTACATGCTGGTAATACTGGTGTGTTTGGTGGCAAGAAGAAACAGTTTTCAGTTCACCACGTGAAATCCAGGGTCCTTTCTGGATACCAACACCTCACACTGACTGCAGTAATTCTATAGTCTCCCTAGAACCCCTTCTCTCTGTATGTTTTTAGCTCTTCCAGGTTCATTTACAAAATGGTGGGGGAAGGGGGAGATGGGTTATGGGCATTGAGGAGGGCATGTTTTGGGATGAGCACTGGGCGTTGTGTGTAAACAATGAAGCACGGGAATCCACCTCCAAAGCCAAGAGCACACTGTATACACTGTATGTTAGCTAACCTGACAATAAATTTATACACACACACACACACTCACACACACACACATATATGTATATATATAAAGAAAATGATGGAAGGAAAACTTGACTCCTTTAAGAGAAGACAGCAGTCGCAATGCACCAAAAATGCCAACCATTTTATTAAAATAGAGATCCCAATGGGGCAGCAGCTCAGTTTCTCATTTTGATGAATTCATTGTCCAATATCCAGTTTAGTCAATGGGTATTCAAACTCCAACAACTTCAAATTGTAAAACCCTGGGGAAAATTTCCATTATTAGCACACTTTTCAGAAAGTGGGGAACGTTTATATTAAGTAGTACTTCAACATCCTGTCTCCAACTATTAAAGTTTAAAGTTCAGTGGCATTTGACTGTCTACAAGATTGGTTCTATTCTAATTAAATGCCATCATGCTATTTAGACTTTTCATAGATATATTTGTTGTTAAGGTGTTCTGCCTTTTGCCTATAAAATTTGCTTATATAATAACTTGCCCTGAGATTTAATTGCTTAGTTCTTTATTTTTATTTTTTTACGTAGGAGATTGTTTTTAACAGAAACTTTTTTTCCTTTTGACATTGTCAAAGAAAAAATAGTTACAGTTCTCAAATAGAAGTTAAAGCCTTTATTTGTTTCATGCACATCAAGAAACTCCTCAGAATTTTAGCTCCCTGGGCTGAAGGAAGTTTTGAGTTTTTAATTTTTTTAATATTTATTTATTTTTTGAGAGAGAGAGAGCACATGTGTGTGATTGGGAGGGTTGGGTGGGCAGAGCGAGAGGAGACAGGATCTGAAGCAGGCTCCAGGCTCTGAGCTGTCAGCACAGAGCCCGACGCAGGGCTCGAACTCATGAACCCTCATGAATCGCAAAATCATGACCTGAGCTGAAATTGGACACTTAACTGACTGAGCCACCCAGGTGCCCCTCGTTTTTAATGAAGTGAAGAAAAGAGAGGTAAATGACTGTGATCTTGTCCAAAGTTATAGCTGTCTTTATCTGTAACTGCTTCAAAACTTGTAGCTGAAATTATTGGAAGATGAGGCCAGTTTTTGAGGTCTTTTTCTCAGAATGGTTGATGCAATCATTTGGGCAGTTCTCAGAGTAATTCTTTTGGAAACTGTGTTTGTAAGCTTTGTGTGTTGCCTGCTAATGTGTAATGCCTGTTAGGGTTCAGTGGTGGGAGTGATACAAAAGAAAAACAAAGAAAAAGCAGAGAGAGAAAGAAAAGGGGGCAAATGCTGGTTTAAGCAAAAAAAAATAGGTTAATTTAAGTTATTTTGAACATCAAAACATAGGCAAAATGCATAATAAAAGAAGTTCTAGGTCTGGTCTGTATATATTATAAATATGCTTAACAAAAATCATTCTATCAATTATAGTAATGAAAAACTCTAAGAAATATACAAGGACATGAACAAAGAAGAAAAACAAAGGTGGTAGAGAATGGAATATTTTTAATATAATCTTTAAAATTATGGTGGTAATACATGTTCATTGGAAAAAGGCTAAATCAATAAGAATATAATATAGATCAGAATATATATTTTACCCTTATTATATATTTTATTATTATATATATTCTGATCCCTCTACCTCAATGCTGTCTGTAAATCAGTTTCTTTCTACCAGAGATAACGGAGTCCAATAATAAGTGTCTTTCCAAATATTTTCTCAGTATATTTATACACACATAAGAACACATGTAAGGTCAGAATAAGGTTAGAAGGATGATGCATATTGCTAAGTGAAAATTCCAGTCCAGAAATGCTACATACTACATGATTTCATTTTAGAAAAGGTAAAACTATAAAGATGGTATATATGTCAGTGGCTTCCAGAAGTTTGGGGGGTAGATGGTAGAAGGCTGAATAAGTGAAGCATAGGAAACATTTTAAGGTGTTGAAATTATTCTGTATAATACTATAGTGATTGGTACATGACACCAAACATTTGTCAAAATCCAATGGACTTTATAGCATAGTGAACCTTAATGTATTTAACAATAATCAGCTAAGAGGTTGGAAGATCCCACCATGGAATGCAGACTGTGCCAAAATAATCTGTTACAAATGTATGATATAACATCACTTAAGGGGACAAGGAGAAAGGTGGCTACTTAAGTAACTTGGGGTATGAGTACAGAGCATATGACTAGAGACAAAAGGAACTGTACATAAACATTATACTCCAGTTGATAAAGTTGTTTACCATGGAGCTACATGTTAAAATTCTAAGGCTGCTATAATGTATACTTGGATTAAGTAAGTAAATGCAAGGCAGATCGGAGACCAGGTTTGCCACTGTTTAAGAGGAAGTTCACAGATAAGCAAGGGCAGAAAACTAGAACCATTTTACAGCAGAGTAGAGTGGGAGACATCAGTATGGACTCATGTGAACCTTAGTATAGATACAGATGGTTACATACACAAGTATGTCCAGATGTGTGTATATGCATGGGTAGGTAGGCACACAAGTGCTTCCTTGCTCTGTCAGCTGAGAGGGCATACAAGCAGTGACCCCCAGCAGAAATGAGTACATTGAGTGCCCAGGGCTTGGTTTCTAATACTATTCTCCAGCAACAGGAACCAGTGCTCCTTGGAGAAATGGCTGACTCTAGGGTTTGGTCAGGGACTATGAGTCTGGAGTGTCTTGTAGTGCCAGAAAATAACAAAGTAATGGTACTTGTCAAAGGATCACAAAAGCAAACTGGAAGAGCTCCCAGTGGTCAAAGCTGAAACAATTTGAGCAACAAAATAAATAAAGCAGTCTTGGATTAAAACCATATCTGTGGATATGGCTAGAAATACATATAAAATACATATCCATGAGTCCCTATGGATCTAAGTAAACGATTCAACAAAATAAATAGAGGAAAAGAGACAAGTCTTCCCATCTGAAAGAATTCCAAATACTTCATGTGAATACTGCCCCCTCAAGAAGGTAGGGCATAACCTCCCACCCCTTCAGTGTAAGCTGAACATAACTTCCTTCCAAAGTTCAAAATGAGGAAAGAAGGAAAAGAGCAACTTTATAGTAGAAAAGCCTAGAAAACCCTTCTTCAGCTGGGTGGTCAGAGTTACCATCATCAATAATTCCTGTTGATGGCATGTATCCTTGATATGGTGTGGTGAGAATGGCACTCTACCTCTGCGGTCTTCCTCCCTCCAAATCCGTAACTGTTGCTGACCATAGCAAACAAACCAAAATTAAGGGACATTCTACAGAATACTTGATCAGGACCCAAAACTGTTGAGGTCATCAAAAACAAGAAAAGTCTGAGAAGATGTCACAATCTGGAGGAGCTTAAGGAGGCATGATGACTAACCATGATGCTCTACTCTGGATGGGATTCTAGAGCAGAAAAAGGACATCAGGTAGAAACTAAGGAAACCTGAAAAAAAGCATAGACTTTGGTTTTAAAAAATTTGCTAGTATTGGTTTGTTAGGGGTGACAATAGTATCATATACTAACTTAAGATGTTAACAATAGAGGAAACTGAGTATGTGGAAACCTCTGTGAAATCTTTGTAGCTTTTCTGTAAACATGAAATTATTCTAAAATTTAAAACATGTTAAAATATTCTTTGCAACATTTTCTATGCCAAATATAGAGAGATTCTTTATTATTATTAATTTTTTAAGTTTTTAATTATTTTGAGAGAAGTGGGGAAGGGGCAGAGAGAAAGGGAGAGAGAGAATCCAAAGTAGCCTCCATCGTGCAAAGCCCCACACAATGCTCAAACTCATGAACCTTGAGATCATGACCTGAGCCAAAACCAAGAGTCAATCACTTAATGGACTGAGCCACCCAGGTGCCCCAATATTTTTTATTGTTTTAATGACTATATAGTATTCCATAATACATATGGATGTGCCGTGACTTATTTGGATATACCCTGTCATGGTCATTTAGAAATTTAGTAGGTTTGGCACATGAAGCGATGCTCAACATCACTCATCATCAGGGAAACACAAATTGCCTTTACTTCTAGTGCATTTTTCCCACAAATTAATGAAACTTTTATCTTTCTACTCCTGTAAAATATTCTACTTCTGGATTTCTAGAGTACTCAGTTTATTTATATCAAGAAATACTACCCAGAAATTAAAATGAACTCTATTATAGGGGCACCTGGGTGTCTCAGTCGGTTAAGCATAGGACTTCTGCTCAGGTCATGATCTCACAGCTCATGAGTTCAAGCCCCACATTGGGCTCTGTGATGAAAGCTCAGAGCCTGGATCCTGCTTCAGATTCTATGTTTACTTCTCTCTCTGCCCCTCCCCTGCTTGTGGTCTCTCTCTCAAAAGTAAATAAATATTTAAAAAAAAAAAAGGACTCTATTATATATGTGCCTAAGAGTATATACAAACTCAAACTATACAAATATACAAACTCAAACTCATACAGATAGTATGGATTATTTATAGATGTAGACATATGTAGCAGAAGTGAGCAAATGCTAATGGAAATGATACACACTAATGTCTAGATAGTGTTTGTTTGAGAAAGTGGGGAGAGAAGCAAAAGAATGATGGACAAGACTTTAGGGATGCAACTAACCGGGGTTTTTTTTGTTTGGTTTTTTTTTTTGGCATAAATGTGAGAGAAGCAAATATGGCAGAGTGCCAGTATCTGTTTTATCTAGGAAAAGGGTATCTGTGCATGTTTTATAAATTCTGTCTTTACACCCAGTTTTTAAATTTTTAAATCATTTTATTTATATGTGGTTTAATTCAATCTCTTGCACTGCAGACAAATTATAGGGTTCTTCTTCCTTCTGATATTTAAAAACTGGAGTTTATCTTGTGTATGGGCACCTGTTGGATGCACCTAAATTTATTCCCTTCTCTCTCTTTTTTTTCCCTCCAGACACATTGTTCTTTTCCATTTAAGTAAGACTATAAGAGAATGAAAACTAACTCAAGGAAAAATTGTATTCCCTCAAGCATTCACCAAAATAGACACAGCTTTCAGTCTGTCTTTTATTCCCACATTTACTAGATAATAGATGGAGCTTTAGTGCCTTCAGTTGTGTGAAGAAAAAATCCAGGACTGTATGTAGTGTTTCTTTTATATACTTTTGTGATTAGACAATTAAAAAATGCATCATAATGGGGTGCTTGGGTAGCTCGGTTGAGCTTTTGACTCTTAATTTTGGCTCAGGTTCTCATGGTTCATGAGCTCAAACCCCACATCCAGCTGGCTGCTGTGAGCATGGAGCCCACTTTGGAACCTCTGTACACCGCCCCCACCTCTCTCCCTCTCCCTCTCATGCTTTCTCTCTTTCAAAAATAAGTAACACATTAAAAATGAATCACAGTTATAAATGAAACTTATATGAAAAGAAGGATTCGATAAAGATATGTAAAGAAGCTTCAGGTGGTTTTTGTTAGAACTCTCCAAAATATGCAATAAGTAAATAATTCAAAGTCACACAAAAAAAAGTAAGATCCTTACTTATTCAAAATCTAAAAGCTAAAATTGATTATTTTTAGTTAAGAAAACAAAAATGCTAAGACAAATTAACAAAAACATTTTCTGTCTTAAAAGAGAAATTCTCAGATATTTCCAAAGACCAGTACAAATTCTCCCACTTCTTACCTCTACCAATGCAGTACCGTATAATGGAATGGGTACGAACACTCATTTGTAACATTGGCTACAAGGTCATAAAAGATCTTAAATCTCAAAAACTTGAAGAACAAAGTCATATCTTATTCAAAAACATCTTAATTTAAGATGTACTCTATTGGGGCGCCTGGGTGGCTCAGTCAGTTAAGCCTCAGACTTCGGCTCAGGTCAGATCTCACATTCATGGGTTCGAGCCCCACGTCAGGCTCTGTGCTGACAGCTAGCTCAGAGCCTGGAGCCTGCTTCCAGTTCTGTGTCTCCTTCTCTCTCTCCGCCTCCCCCTCTCATGCTCTGTCTCTCTCTGTATCAAAAATAAATAAAACATTTAAAAAAAATTTTTTTAAGATGTACTCTATTTACTTAAAAATAGTGACCTATACAACATATAAGAAGCACACAGATTTCAATCTTGTCCAGTTCCAAAAGTCCATGGAGCTCATGATCTATTTGGGTTAGATATAGAAGTTACCTTTCAAGTTTTATTTATGAAAGCTAGCTTAATCCAAATTATCAGGCCTCTGTTTTTTGGCTGTCTTTTGGCTTGTACTATTTTTAGAAATTGGGAAATAGACATTAAAGAGCAGCTTCCTGCTCTCCAACCTATCCTCACTAAATACAAAGTTGCAAAGAGAGATGTTGATCACATCCAAAAGGAAGTGCGGCAGCTGGTAGTCACCAGGTCCATGCCTTCTTCTTCACCCATGAGAGCTGATCCCATTGGGCTGGAGGTCAGCAGATCCTGGCCTGGTTCCTTCTGTCCTTTCCAGGGTCTGGGATTTAGCAGGAAGTGCTTTTAGTGTGCCAGCATTCCATCTACAGTGCTGCATCAAGGAACTTCTCTTCCAGCTGCTATCAGACACCCTAATGACACAAAGCACAACAGAAAACATGAGTTAGTGTTTCTTCAACAAGTTTAAAGAATATTCCCCTGCTACATACACACCCCTATAAAGAAATTTTAATTATCATTATTTGCGGAGGACCAACCCACGCACCACAGTCAAAAGGTCTTGAGTAGGGGGTTGGTGTCGGCGCAATAAATCTAAGAAAGAAGACAAGACGAGACAAGACGAGACAAGACAGACGAGACAGACAACGTGGATGGTGGTAAAGCCGCACTTTATTAAGATAGCCAAGATCTTATATACCATGGGTGATTACATCGTTTCTTTCATGGTTACATAGTTCAGGGTCCTTGAAGTAAAGACATGCTCCGGAAAAGGTCATTCTTATCAGGACAGTAGTAACAGGATTAAGTCATTACAAAAGAGGAATCCCCTAATGATAGTCTGGTTTTAAACATAAGATAAGCCTGAAGAATTCTATGAGGAGATATACATTCCTTAAGGCCCTTCATCAGTTATTCAAGGGTAAGATGCTCATCCTTTTATAAGCAAATCTTTTGGCAGAGGATTATGTTCACTCCCAACAGCAGACAAAGAGCCAGAAAATAAAGTAAGGGAAGGTCACTGACTGACCTAAGTTGATTCAAAGCCTAAAAGTATATGACTATTTGCGAAGCATGAGAAAATCATAGGATGAGCAGAAGCCATATATGGGGCTCAGGAGACCAAATATTGTTTGAGGTTATTTTTTGCCTACTGGGCCCCAACAATTATTGGTTATATTGGTAGTGATAAGAACATTAATTATATTGGGAAGAAGGGCTCTAAATGTTTATTTTTAAAGATGTATGTGAGAAAAACGTTAATTAGAGGTGGCCAATCCATTCGTGATAGACTACTGACAATATTTGGACGAGGACTTCTATATACTCTATGTAGCAGGTCATTGCTGGTCCATGAGTTGTTTGAAACAGATTTTCAACAAGTTAAATACAGAAATCTATTTAAAGAGAGAAAGCATTTAAAACCTATGTAGAAGTTTGGCATTGTTGTGGCAATCAGGCATAAAATTATTTTCTATTAATTCCTTTTTACTGTATTGTACAAATGTATCCATATGCAATGGATAAGTATTTCTGGAATGGTCCTCATAGATACTTTGGGAAAAAGGTTTTAGAAAGTTATTGAACTTGTTCTTACACCTATTTTCATTACAAATTATGTAACTTTAAATTTTACCCAAAACATACTCATCACTAGCACTACTGTATTTATAATTTGTCATGTAAATCACTTTAAGATTTACAAATAATATGTAGAGAGAGTGAAAAGAAAAGAAGAAATTTTCCTGAGGCTCTTTGATAAGAGTTGAAGAAAGATGGGCGTAAA
Source organism: Suricata suricatta (assembly GCF_006229205.1). Classification (NCBI taxonomy): domain Eukaryota; kingdom Metazoa; phylum Chordata; class Mammalia; order Carnivora; family Herpestidae; genus Suricata; species Suricata suricatta. The sequence continues at coordinate 58,455,352 of NC_043713.1, read as the reverse complement.
GGGGTATAGGGAGAGTTCTTTCATGTGGGGTGTATATTGTCAAGGGTGAGACACAGAAAAGGAGAAGGAATCTCAATAAAATGTTCCTCTGATGACACATGACTAATGCTCCTGATGACACCAACCTGGAAAATTTGGTGTTGTATCTGAAATGAAGGAAGAAGAGAAAAAATGAGCCAAGGACACAATCATTTATTTTTATGCATGGGTTTTTGGAATGTAGGTATTTATTATTCCAGTTGTATTTACAGATTGTAGATCTATGGTAAAAATCTTCTAACTAGAATACCTACTTCTTGATAGACAGGTAGGCAGGTACCATTGTGCAAGTATATATGTGTATTAGCCAAGCTGGTGTTTAAAAGTTATATAAAGTACACTGGACTAGGCTTCCTGCCACAAGGCGAAAACTAGACAACTTATATGAAACAACTGTTTTTGAACATTGGACAATTGGAAGTATAGGATTGTAATACTTGACAGAAGGGAAACAACTAAGATGAGCTCTCTGGTGCCCCCAACTTTCTACCTGTTAGCATTTACCACATGTTGTATAGAATAGTGAACCTGAAAGAGCATGATGATCTTGCTGGGCTGTAGAAAGAGAGAAGCTGAGAGGGTTGAAATTTGTGGTAAAGACTAATGGAGAGGAGGAAGCAGGATAGATAAAGGGCTCCATGAATCTGCTAGGGGTCATCCAGATACTTTTAGCTGGATTCTAAGCTGGGCATACACCGTGTGAGATTCCATGAAACCAGACAAAGCAAGACTCCTGGGAAAAGGAACAAATATTGAGGAAGTGTAAACTCAGTAACTCCTGAAGCTCAGGAAGGGTAGGGAAAGCATTTCAGTTCATGATAATCAGAATGGAGATTACTGACTTTAACCGTTAAAAGTCTGACTGTTGGAGCACATTGGTGGTTCAGTTGGTTAAATGTCTGACTTCAGCTTCAGGTCATGACCTGGCAGTTGTTGAGTTTGAGCCCTGAGTTGGGCTCTGCACTGACATCATGGACCCTGCTTGGGATTCTTTCTCTGCCTCACCCTCTCTCAAAATAAATAAATAAGCTAAAAAAATGACTGTTAAACTAGTTACACAAGAAAAGGCCACTCCAGACCCACAGTGATCAAACTTAAGAACAAGCCTTCTGGAGTAAAGCTGATCTGCAAGGAACTTAACTGCCTGCCAGACAAAACACAACACTCTTTAAAGGAAGACAACCGAACCCAGACACTCAATAACATAAAAATTACAATGTCCAGGATTCAGTTGAAAATTATTAGACATATACAGAATCAAGGAAAAATAATCAATTAAGAAATGACCTAGAAATGAAAAGCTCCTTGAAACAGCTCTCCTAATTATCTTCAAGATTAAAGAGTATGAACATAATGAAGACAGAAATGGACTCTTTAAAAAAAGAACAAATATACAAAAAGAACAAATAGAACTGGGAGAGATTTAAAAAAAATACCATAGATAAAATAAACCCATTGAATGGGCTATGAGCAAATTAGATACCACAGAAGAAAAGATCAATGAAGTTAAATATAGGATGATAGAAGCTATTCAAAGTGAAGCACAAAGAGAGAAAAGAGATAAAAAAAATTAATAGTTTTAAATAGAACCATGGTGACCTGTAGTATAGTTTTAAGAGGTTTAACTTAAGTGTAATTGGAGTCTTAGAAAAGTATGATGACAGAAAAAATATTTTAATAAATAATGGGCAAGTGTTTCCCCCAAATGGTGAGGTATAAAACCCACAAATCCAAGAAGTTCCATAAATCTCAATCCAAACACACACACACACACACACACACACACAAACCCAATGTAATTAAATGTTAATACCCATGGCAGAGAAAAATATTAAAAGCAACCTAACACAAAAATACAACAGGTCCAAGGGAACAATGATAAGAATTGTCACAGACCTCTCACCAGAAATGATGTACATCAAAAGGCAACAGGACAACATCTTTAAAATTCTGCTGAAAAAAAATGAATAAAATAAAACATCAGTGTATAATTCTGTATTGAAGGATGCATGTGGAAAAAATAAAAGTCAAATAAAGATACTCTGAGAGAAGGAAAAACAGAGTATTTGGCACCAGCAGACTTGCACTACCCAAAACATTAAGGGGTGCTCTCCCAACTACAGAGAAGTGATTCTAAGTAGAAACTTGGAGCTGCCCATGACAAGCTCTGGAAATAGGATTCTTCTTTTCTCCACCTCTCAATGAATTTTTGTAAAGATATTTTGTCTGAAGCTGTAACACTTAGGTCATGCCCATGAAAGAAAAATCATGAGAGGATAGGAGCAGGGAAAAGAGAATACACCTGACTGATTAATTGCAGACCCAGCCTCTCTGGAGCCATTTGTCTTTGGACTGTTAAGTGGGTATAAAACACTGATAGAGCAGTCAGTGTCAAACTGAGCAGAGAAATGGCAGTTTTAAGAGATTCATACCTGAGTCTTTGGAATACATTTGCAGTGCTTGTGTTCATGGCATTATTTTTGCATTGATTACATGAATGAAATCTAAAATCTGTAATCAATATTTGAATTACACTTGAACACGTATTAGTAAGGCTACTCTTAGGGTCACCCTTATAATAATTCTGAGTATGGGATGTTTAGAAAACTATTGCAGGTACTATGGAAGATGCTAAGAATTGCATGATATTGGCTCTTAAGGAGTTTACAAACTATTTCAAGATGCAGGACACAGACATATTAAGGAAGACTAATGATACAAGACATTATGATCCGTGGTTAAATAAGGACTCTAGATGTTAAATACACCAAAACGTCAACCACACACATTTGCACATTTGGGATGGGTCTGGGGAATGAGTAGGATTCATAATGGCAGAGATCAACAAATCATGAGAGATAGTGGACAAGGAAGACCCTCCCAGTGAGAAGAACCAAGAACTTCCAGCAAGAGAGTTACTGACCTGCCAGGCTGGAAGGTGTCCCAGTTCATGCCCCAGATGGAGCAGGGTTTGGTGATAACTATGGCCTGGTTGCTGTGGTGTGTTGCCCATACTCCATATTTCCCAGTGGGAGACTTTGCTGCAGTTGTGATGTTACCATTCAGTGCAGTTTTGCAGAGCTATATGGAATATTTCTTGAACTGTGAGAAATGATCAAGTATCACATAGGGATCCTCTGGTGAGTTGTATAACTGGGTGGAATTTTGAAATGGTGTTTCTTAGGGTGGGAAATTTATGTTATCAGTGTGAGAAGAAGGTATATATGAATATTTAGATTATAACCTGAATATGCCATCAAGAAACTACTCTCCATTTATTTCTCGTTAATATCACCAACTCCAAGTAGTAGCTATGTATCCTGCTGTTCAAAAAATAGATATATCATTCCAGCTTGAAATATCTGTTTTTATACGAAAAAAATAATACCTGTCTGATTTGAAAAGATGTGTACTGGCCACATTCCTTGCAATCTGAAACTATTTTACAAAGGATGTTTGCAAACCCCATTTCAACAATTCTAAGTTGAACTGGCATGGAAGTACTTCCAAATCTCATAACTAGCATTTCTAATCCTCATGATATCTTTTCAAAGCACCTTTGCAGCACCTGGGTAGCTCAGTTGGTTGAGCGTCTGGCTATTGATTTTGACTCAGGTCATGATTTCGCAGTTCGTGGGATTGAGCCCCACACTGAACTCTGCACTAACAGCATGAAGCCTGCTTGGAATGAATGCTCTCTCTCTTTCTGCCTCTCCTCTGCTTGCACATGCTCTCTCTCTCAAAATAAATAAATAAACATAGAAAATATTTTTTAAAGATAAATATTTATGAGCCTCATTTTCCATGTGAGGGAATTGAGGCTTAGAAAAGTTAAATGCCACATGCAAGGTCACACTGGCGATAATTGGAGCAGGATATCTATATTCCTGCTCCTTCCATTGAGTCCTATAGCCTCTGATTATTTTCAAGTTTATTATGAATTCATGCTAAAGCCATTTAACTCAGGGATTAATTTTTTAATCAAAATATTATAGAATACATGCCACAAGAATCTTCATCACATTTTTTAACCATTAAAAATAAGCCCACATTTTGTTACCCTCAGACTAATGGTTCTCAGAGTAGGGAAAAAGTAGGCAGAGGTGGAAGAAAAAGAAAAGTCAGATATTTTTAGGTGGTTGGTGATTTTCCCCCGAGTTACTTCCACAAGCTTCTTCAGGGTACCCATGTTTGTATAAAGTGTCAGGTCCCCAAAGACTTTTTTGGGACAACTGCAACTATGGCTGGCTTTATACTTTCAGATGCAATTTGTCTCAAAGGCTCTATGCTTCCCTCTGAACCTTAACTTGCTTACAAAAATCAGGCTTCACCTTTCCCTTTTTGAATTCTACTTGCTATTGGTTCCTGAGCCAGGTAAGTGTGTATAACTGGTCAGTGATGATGACCGCTGATTGGTTCCTGTGTTTCATGAACCTCCAGAACACTCAGCATGGGAGCTCTCCATAGGGAGCCCAGGGACCCTTGGAGTCTGCCATCAAACCCCTTAGCAGGAAAGGGGAGAGGTCCGAGTGAGAATAGAAATGGCTGAGAACCCTAGAGAACTGAAAATGTGAAAATCTTCATCTTGATGGAGTGACCCTGAGCTTCAGCAAGGCTCTTCCCTTCTGAGCTTGGTTTCTGACCTACAGCCTCCACTTCACACTCAAACTCCCTGAGAAATATCTTCCTCTCCTTTCTGTTCTCTTTCTTCCTTCCATTCAGACCCCCATGTATTTCAATTAAAGGATCTAAGTTTAAAATGAGAGGATTGTTAAAAGATAATTTCTCTAGACAGTTATTACCCCAAAACACTCACTTTACTCTAGTTGGAAAGAGTAGATTCCCTCATTTCATAAGATGGTTTAACACCTGCCCAGGCTTTTAGCACCCTAACGTCATTCTAACCCACTCTCGTTAGCAATGCTTACCTCACTGAAAGACATGCCTCTCTGTGTCATGAAAAGCCTGAATCATAGAGTCTGAACTCTGGAGAGGAAAAAGCTAAAATGAGCCTCACACCCATTAGGATGGCTACTATCAAAAAGTAGAAAAGTGTTGAAAACGATGTGGGGATATTGGAGCCCTTTTGCTCTGTTGGCAGGAATGTAAAATGGAAGCCATGATGGAAGGTTTGAAGATTTCTCAAAAAAATTACAGATAGAATCACCATATGATCCAAGAATACTTCGGGGTATATGTCCAAAAGAATTGAAAGTGATTTTTTCTATAGTATCTAGCCTATATAAATAAAAGAAATTCTTTCTTTCTTTCAAGAAAAGAGAATTCTTAGGCCTTACAATATTTCCATAGCTCTGTTAGAAAAAGACCTTTACAACAATAGCTTATTCTATAGCTTCTATCCATGTTTGTTACTCTGTACCCATCGTATAAAGCATGAGACTGATCCTCAGGGTTCTTATAAAATGTACAAAGTCAGTTTGGAATAAGCTGTGATATCAACAGTAAGGTGCCCCTGTCGATGTGGCCAGGCCTTCTAGGAGGCATGTGGCTCGGTTTACAGACAGCTGCAGGAATTCCTACAAACTTTGCAATGGGGCAAAACAGGCATTTGTAAACTGGCGACTGATGAGGTCATTTCTCGCATGTGCGCCAGGTGTGGGACAAGAAGAGAGGAGACTTGGGAGCTGAAACCTACTGCTTAATTAAAATAGCGACCTTTAGCTAACATTGGCTCTAAGTCTAAAAGCGTTCAGTTCTGCGTGCTGTATCCAACAAAGTGGTGTTTTAATCTGGGACTGCAAAAACAATGTTCAGTTTTCCACCACTCCAAGAGGGACGTAAGTTTTGTTAGCAGGAGATTTTCTTTCTAATGCTATTAAAAAAATCTGCCTAGACCTGTAATAAGAGCAAGTTCTAGTTAAGTTTTTTCCTGATAAAATTTAAGGAAGTTTAGTTTCTATTTAGCTTTCTTTAAAATCTGTATTGAGCAATTCACTAATATGGCACTTGCCTTGTGAAAGAAGATAGTAATAGGCCTGAGAGGTTTCACAAGTGGTTTTACAAATGACAGACATGCAGTCCTTGAAGAGCTTATAACTGAAAGAATGTGACATAAAAATTAAACGGAATTCACATATGAAAGCTACAAACAATAGGACTCACTTTTTTATGTTATTTATTTATTTTGAGAGAGCGAGTACATGTGAGTCGGGGGCGGGGGCAGTGTTGTGAGGGGGGAGCGGGGCAGAGAGCAAGAGAGGGAGAGAGGCAATCCCAAGCAGGCTCCATGCTGTCAGCAAGGAGCCTGATGCCCGGCTTGATTTCATGAACCATGAGATCACGGCCTGAGCCGAAATAAAAAATCAGACACTTAACCAACAGAGTCACCCGGACACCTGAGAAAGATACAAGACTTATTTAATATAAAAGTTTTATTCACTTAGTAAAATCCTTTCTTAGGAAAAATCCATATAAAGTGAATTTCTAAATGAATCATGTCTATACAATTTCCCATTATCAGATAAATTCTATTATATAGTAGAAATAACAAAAAAGTAAAGCATTCCAAAATTTAGTAAGCTGCATAAAGTTATATTTCAAAATAAATAATTAATTATAAAGTTTTAAAATAATCAAATTGCCCATAAATACAATTTGGTAGAAATGTATCTTCCAGAAACTCTAGTATATAGTATCTGGCTTTTATGGCTGAATCACAGAACTGAATTCAGTTTCAATATTTGCCCAAAAATATCAGCATTAGCTGAAGAACTAATGCTAAATAAATCCTGCTAAAAACAAAATATGTGCTCATTTAGCTGAACTTAGTAATATTAACCACATACTTGACATTTCAGTAATGCAGGGATTTCATGGGGCTGATAAACAGTTAAAATGTAAATTCTAGGGAGACCTGGGTGGTTCAATCAGCTGAGCGTCAGACTTCAACTCATGTCATGATCTCCTGGTTCGTGAGTTCAAGCCCCACATTGGGCTCACTGCTGTCAACCTGTCAGTGCAGAGTCCACCTCAGATCCTTCGTCCCCCTCTCTGCCCCTTCCGCACTTGCAGTCTCTTGAAAATAAACAAATATGTTTTAAAAATGTAAATTTCTAACAAGTGAACAAGGACTTGGTATTAGATTAATGGTATTAATATTACATAGCATTGGATTAGATAGTATTAGATTTTTGAACCAGTATAAAAGCTGTTGGCATCAATTTTGCACACATGCACATATACTAACACATACATATGATTTCAGGATGTATATTTTATATTATGTATATACATATATATGTCATTTAAAGATGTAGTTGTATATACAATACAAATGAAATATCTAGGGTAGGATGGATTAATTTAGGACTAGCTCATGAGTGTATTAAAAACAAGATTTTTTAAAAAACTTTTTTCGTGTTTATTTATTTTTGAGAGAGAAAGACAGTGCTTGAGCAGGGGAGGGGCAGAGAGAGAGAGGGAGACACAGAATTCAAAGCAGGCCCCGGGCTCTGAGCTGTCAGCACAGAGCTTGATGTGGGGGCTCTAGCCCAAAAACCATGAGATAATGACTTGAGCCAAAGTCAGACACTTAACCGACTGAGCCACCTAGGCACCCCTAGAAACAAGATGTTTTTATTTTATGTTACAGACATATAGTTTATTGTATCTTTCTAATATTTTTCTTTGTTATTAAACAGGTTGTTTGGTATCAAATCAGTCATTCAAACAGACTGCTCCAGCACTTGGAAGATCATAGCAAACCCAGACCTGTCATGGTACCACCACGCCAACCCCATAGTCCTGCTGGTGATGTACTACACGCTGGCCACTCTGATCCGCATCTGGCTGCAGGAACCCCTTGTAAGGATAAAAAGGTTTTGGTGCTCTTATATGCAAAGGAACCTGGAAACTCCAGGAGAAATGGTTCATTCCTACTCACTACTGACTAGTCAGCGCTACATTCCAAAACAACTGGAGTGTCCTAGTTCTGGTGTTTTATTTCAGCAAAGAGCACTATGCAAATACAAGTGCTATCATAACAAAGCCTAGTTTCCCTGTGGCATATCACCACCTGCTGCTGAGACTGGTCCGAGGTGTGGAGAATGGAAGACATTTGCACTGAGCACTGAATGCAAACGTGCCAGGCCATATGCTGGGCTGTTCATAGACATCATCTCACTGAATTCGCTACATAACTCTGAAAGAATTAGAATAGGTATCACACCCATCTTAGAGATGAGGAGAATGAGGTTCGAGAGGTCCATTGCTCTGAGCAGTAGAAGTCAGATTCAAACTCACACTGAACAACACAGCTAGGGCTTCAGGGACTACACATCCTGTTTTCATGGTGACTAGCGTTTCAGAAACTTCGCTGACTTCTAACGTCTGAGAATGGGGTAGGGACACCCCAGCTCTCAGCCGGGCCTGTAGCCTTTTGAGCATCCCATTGTGACGTCTGGGTTCTTGAGGGTCTCCTTCAGGCACGACAGAGGAGTGGTTTATTCCCGTGTGGTATTAACAAGTACATGGTACTTTTAAGGGCAGGACCAGAGAGTCTGGGTGGCTTCTCTCTTTTCCCTTCCGGTGACAGAAACCTTCAGCCACTTTCATTTTTCCCCATAATTAACTATAAAAGGCTCAGTTGTAAAGGAGCTTATTGGCATACGAGGGAGGAAAGTAGTGTAGACAAGGGTAGTCACACCTCTCACCCAGCACCTGCCAGGGAGGAGCTCACTGATTGGAAGCACAGATGTAGTCACACCTCCTCTCCTGTCACTTCTAGGTTAGGGCGTTGGAGTGTTCACACCCACAAGACTATCTACACATCCATTCCGTCAGTCCATCTGACAGGCAGACAGCAAATATTTATTGAAAGCTAACTCAATCAGGCGCTAAGCTGGAGGCCAGGCATAGAACATCACCCACAGGCAAGGTCCCCAACTTGGGGAAACTGGATGTTCTACAAGAGAAAAAATAGTCCCAAACAAGTAAAGTGGGATCCAAGTCACATAGCACAATGAAACTGGTTAAGATGTCTGTCTCGACCATCCCCAGCAGAACTGCTACCTGCAGAAGTGGGGCACTGTCCTGTCCCAGTGAGTGACCCATCCTCCCCACTGGGCAGGCAGGCTCAGGTGATGAGGGCCAAGGAGGCAGCTTTGTTCACAGGGTTCTCGTATGGCGCCTTTCTTTGGGCCTGCGGATGGCAGCTGCATGTAGCAAAATGTTTATGGGGTCATAAGGAATCTTCACCATTTTGTGGTAACAGTTTTCTCCAATTCTCTCCTCAAAATTTGAGTATTCCAGTAAAATGCTCTCAAGTGAAGTAATTGTCTTCATGTCCTCCACAAAAACACATAGAAGGTAAAGGATGTGACATATGCACAATGAAAGTGTATGCAAAAGAAATTAAACTATGTTACGGAGATGGTTTCTGAACAATGTCTTATGAGGGATGGAAATTAAGACCTTCAAGTAAATAAGAGTTGCAGGTGTCCATCACTGTCTCTGTAATATCTCAGCACCGCCCCCCAGAAGGGCAGGAGTGTGTGAACCCCTGTTGTCATGCTTCCGTGGTGGGTGAAAGCTGAGTTATACTCCCCCAAGCCCACGAGACAGCTTCCTCAGACTTGGGCCATCTGGGGACGAAGGAAGGTAGAGTTAATAGTATTACAGACCACAGTGTCCAGAGGGGTGTTGGAGAACAGGGCCTGATTCATACCAGCATCAACATTTCAAGGGGCCTATATTTTAAATGTCCTGGGACACGGCACTTTTTCATTGAGGCACTGATGGAAGACAGGTGGCTGGTTATATCATAGTTCCAGGTGACCTGGCACACTTCGTGAAAAATGTCAGCCATCAAGTGTGAGTTCTGAGGTAAAAGTCTATGATGCCTGTTTGAGAGAGAGAGAGAGAAGCAGGTGTAGAGCATTAAATAATATATGGACTCCCATCTGGCAAGCATGAACTCCCACCCAGGGCATTTGGGGGCTCCCCAGGAGTGCTCTACCCTGGCACACTGGACCCCAGAGATTGGGCACTAAGGCTAACTTCCCTGCCTGCACTCTAGTGTCAATGGTGTGTGAAAGGCCTTTCTTGGAGCCCTTGTGTTGGGAAACCATATAAATGTACCCAGTGTATTCTGCCCTTTATATTTTCTCTCTTTATCATCTCTTCTAGACCAATTACCTAATTTAGGCCAGTGTCCCATAAGGCAAGGTGACAGTTTTGTGCATTAGATATGTTCTTTCTTACTAGATGATTCCACCTTTAACAAATTTCTTTTTAACTAAAGATTGTCCGTGGCTGGGTTACACAGTTAACTGAGCACCTTTCTGGAAGTTCTTCCTTTAAGAACCATTTACATAGCTGCCTTCTGGTATAGTTTGGAATACACAGTGAGAAGCTGTGGATATTTAACATTAGAACATATCTCTGTGATTTATGGGGCTTAGGAGGGATCAGGAACATTTAATATTGATGTGCTTAGCATTTACAGGATGGCATTGGTGTCATGTTCAAAGAATCTTGATAAAATCCCATATATTATATACATTACTTTAAAAAATGGATCATATTGAGGCAAAGATTAAAAGCTTTCTCTGGGTCACCCAAGCCACAGAGGGAACTGCTCTGGGAAGCAGAGCTGGTCCTGTGGGTTATTCTGTGTTTTAGGTGCAGGATGACAGGACCAAAGAAGAGGACAGAGCCCTGGCTTGTAGCCCCATCCAAATAACAGCCGAGAGGAGGCGGAGCCTGTGGTATGCCACCCAGTACCCAACCGATGAGAGGAAAGTAAGCCACAAGAAATCAACTTCCATCTTCCTAACTTATTTTGCTACTTTTGTGTTACGTTACCAAACATGAGTCATGTGTCACGTGCAAAGTCAGATTGCTCATAGTTTATAGAAACAGTTTGCTTTTGATGTCTTGGTAGCGGAGAGCTCTATTCAGAGAGGAGAATCATATATGAATATGATTATGTATCTCTTACTACTCTGAGGCAACAGTATGGATTGACAAGGAAAAGTGAGTCACAATAGGTAATCCATATAACCTTCTGATTATTTGTTGACCATTTTGAACTCAACTCAGTGCCATATTGACTTGTTAAAAATTTCCCATTTGCAATATTGTAATGACAATGACCAAGTATTTACTCCCTAGCATGTTAGAGAATTGAGGAGTAGACTCTGATTTATCTGGTGGCAGGCAAGTTTCTTTAAGGCACCTGGTCTTATTCTAGTCATGGCTGTCATGTCATGTCATGAGAAAGGGCTAAACAATGAATGAGCTGCCTAAGACAGCAGACGTGTGGAGCATATGTGGCTCCCTAAGATGTCTGAGGATTTCCAGGGACCTTTTACTCTTCATCACATCATGTGTCAGATTATCCTACCCCTTTTACTAAAGGACAGATAGCAATAGAGGATAGCTCAGAAGTTTTCCAAATTGAGGTCTGTGGACCACCAGGGATTCCTGAGACCCTCACAGGGATCCACAAGCTCAAAGCTATTTTTGTAGTAATATTTAAACTATGTGCCTTTTCCCCTGTGCTCACCTTTGTTCTGACAATACAAAAGCACAGACCAAGGCAGTGGCACAGCCGCAGTCCTGCCCTGCCCACCATGCATGTGCAGAAATCAAAGCAGGAATGCCAATTCCACTTATGAATATCCTTGATGAACCAGAAAGAGTTATCAGTGTTCTTAAATCTCCACATCGGAGCTCACATCTTTTTAATATCCCATGTAGCCAAAAGGGAAGTCACACAAAGTGCCACCTGCAAACATATTGTGACCATCTTGATGAAAAGCACTTGGCCCGTTGTAGGAAGCGTAAGCTGAAGTAGCTGTCACCCACCGCACACCAGATTCCCTTGACAGAGCCACTAGGGGACAAATTATGGTGATTCAGGGATGGGTACTTGACAGATAACTACTGGAAAATAAGAGAAGTGAGCCTGCCACTTCAAGGCAAACAACAGGCAGCATGTGTTGCCAGTGGTAAAATTTGAACTTCTGAGTGAAAATTAGAATATTAGAAAACTTGTGTCCACTCTTCAGAGCTCGAAAACGTCCCAATACTGAGGACCTCTCTGATGAGATCAGTGGTGATATTATATTAGCAAATGTGATTTTTAAATATTGTGTAATGAAATGTGTATTTGGTAGACTGTATAACTTGCTGGAGCAAATCACCAACACATGGTGTATACATCATTGGACTTCAGTGTAACAGTGTGTGACAAGTTCATTGATAGAATTTCAGATTCGATGTTGCAGCAAATCTTCAGGTAACTGCCACTTGTTGAGTTTGGTGTAGTATCAAAAATACACCAAAGCAAAGAAACTACCCACAGTTGCCTGGCTAGAATTTTGAAAAACTCTTTTCTTTTCCAACTGCGATAGCTTGGTGGAGCTAGATTTTCCTCATATACTTCAGACCGAATAACTCCTCATGACAGATTGAGTACACGAACAGATAAGAGAATCCACTGTCTTCTTTTAAGCCAGATAGTAAAATGATATGCAAAAGTATATAATAATACACTTTTTTCACTATTTTGGTTTTTTTAATAGAGCAGTTTGAACAAAATGATTTCTATCAGCATGTTAAATTTTAAGAAAAATTGAACTAATAACTATTTTTAGGTGCCTTAGTTTTAATTTCTATCATAGTTGATATTGATAGATAGGAGCCAAATCATTAAAACTCTTTGTGACTCTCAGTGATTTTCATAATTATAAATGAGTCCTGATCCAAAATAATTGGAGAATCACACAGCACACAGAACAGCAAATGCTTATTATTTGAGGAGGGTCCAAACCACCTGGCACAAATACAGTTTAAAAGCACAGTCATTAGGGGGCCAGGGTGGCACCATCAGTTCAGCATCCAACTTTGGCTCACAGCTTGTGAGTTCAAGCCCCACACCAGGCTCTGTGCTGACAGCTCAGAGCCTGAAGCCTGCTTCTAATTCTGTGTCTCCCTCTCTTCCTGCTCTCTCTCTCTCTCTCTCTCTCTCTCTCAGAAATAAATAAACTCTAAAAAAATTTTAAAGCACATCATGTAATAATGATTTTGTAGTAGACAATATGCAAATATTAAAATAACCTCAACCTACACATTACAAATCAATTTTGCTTTATTATGAAACTTCTGTTTCTTGATAAGTAAATAGTTTCAGAATTTTGCAGATGTCTCAAAGGGCCTTAAGAGTATCAAATGAAGCAGCTTCTTCTGTTCCTCTTCATTTGAAAAACATGATGAACTTTTGTTCATCATGACTGGTTGTTTGCTGTCACAAACTGTTTTCCAGAAGCTGGAAAACAGTTATAATAAACAGCAGCATCCAGTTCAGTGATTTGTCCCTTTATATTTTGCATGGCAATTTTAACATACTAGCATCCAGCTAGTTGAAGGAATGGATATGTGTATAGTAACACTTAAAGATATATATAAACATTATGATGCTTTTTGCTTACATATTAACATTGCTGTCCTACATTGCTTTTTGCAGCTTTTATCCATGACCCAAGATGACTACAAACCATCTGATGTTAGTATATTCTTAGAATTATCATTTATGTGTGTGTAAGTGATGTAAAAGTGATATGAATGGAGTTAGTTCTTTTGACCATATTTTAATGATCTATAAAAGGTTCATAACTTTTTTGTGAATTTATATCTGGTTCTGTTAAAACATGAACACATGTAATATGAGCTTGCATGTAGTCATACAAAATATATTTAAACTTTTAAAAAGCCATATTGGAGGGTTTGTAAAAGCACATTGCTCTGCACATAGACCACACACACACACATATTTATATCATAAAGCCAAAGAGACAGGGTGGAAAAAAACCCAAGAAATTAAATTGTGCTTAGTGTACAAAATGCTTTAACACAGGAATTGCAAAGCATCAGCAAAGATCTCAAGAGGGGTTGCCAGCTAATGAGATGACTTGAGTCCTATGCACAGATGTACCGGGTGTGGACAGGGATGCTCTGGCTGGGGCCTAGGAAAGATCTGGAGTTCCCCTAGCTGGAGGGATGGCTTGGAGGAGAGGCCATCAGAGCATAGGCTGGAGAGGTGATCACACCATATCAGCAAGGCTCAGCCAGCCTTTTTCCAGGGTTTACACTTGATGCTAAGAACAGAGGGTACCTTGCATGGTGTTTAGCAGAAGTGCAACAAGATCAGATTAAATTTTTACTGGGACCATAGATTTGGAAAATAGATTTGGACAGAGGAATGAATGTCCGCAATTCATCTTGTTAAAGTGGATATTTTATGAAATTGTTCAGCTTCTGTTTAGTTCCTCACTGTTGAGCTGTGCCTTTCTAGCATAAAGGAAGGAGGCAGTATGTCCACATTGAAACTGGAACTCCTGTCACAGCTGTGCCTTTGCCTTGTGCTCCCCTGGCAGGGCCTGCTGGTGACCGTGAATGGCAACCCTGTGGACTACCACACCATCCACCCCGGTCTTCCCATAGAGAACGGCCCCGCCAAAGCCGACCTGTACTCCACCCCGCAGTACCGGTGGGAGCCCTCCAATGACTCCTCAGGTAGGGGTGCATGTCACACCTCAACTTTGTTCTCCTCTTGTGCATATTTTATCCTTGTATACAAAATAAATGGTACAACTGGGACAAACTTTGAAAAATAAAAGGTAAACAATTATTTTAAACACATCAACTTATAGTGTTAAACCTATGTGTGTTATGTGTGTTTGAGTTTTTCTATAATTTGATACTGTAATCAAGGTCAGCAGTTTTGCCGGTTAATGGATGACTGTTTTCAGAAAGAGTTTACTTTGTCTGTTCAAACAAAAAGGAGAGGACCCAGACTTGTACGAGGCCTTTTTTCACATTTCTCTCAGCTTCTTACGTTGAAGGAAAACAAGCTGTTACTAGAGATGACAAATTGGTGGCTTTGACTTGAGTTGTGTTTTGTTTTGTATTGTTTTGTTTGGCCTATGCACATTTTCTAAGAAGAAAGAAAAAGTAACCCACATTTTAAAAGCTGCACCTCTGAGATATGGAAATTTCTGGAATCCCTTGAAGAATGCGAATATCTGACAGCACTAGCCCCTTGCTCCTGCAAGGCAACTGTTGACTGTTGTCACTGCCCTGTCAGGGACCATGCCTATCACCCGTTCATAATGACAGAATTAGCTAAGTTTACTGTTGAGGGAGGAAAAGGCAGAGTACACACAAGTGATGGCAAAGTGGCTTCAAAACTGTCCTGGAGTTTTGTCTCCATTTACGTGGAACTAAACCTAGTTGTTCCACCTGATCCTACCTTAAGGTAATGACAAGCAGCTATTCAGCCTGTGATTGGTACATTAAGCTCAATGTATTTTTCTCTCCATAATATTTTATTGTCAAATTGTTTTCCATACAACACCCAGTGCTCTTCCCCTCAAGTGCCCTCCTCCATCACCACATAATTCTTCATCAGGCTTACTCTACTGTTTCGCATAGTTGTCAGTAGGCCTTGAAGTTGCCTCTGACCTGGCATCTATTTAGCAATACAAAGGGTTAGTCATTCTATCCGGCCTACCTCAGCAAGGTCAGACCTCATTCAGCTCCCTAACCCAGCACTCCACACACACTCCCAGCCCTAGATGGCACCTGCTGTCCCCACAGAGCCCCAGGATCTAGGGGTTAATTACCTATTTCCACTTCCTATTTGAGTGTGTTTTAATTTGCAAGTCAGGCTTAAACCAAGGTTTTTACTTACTGAATATCTCAAGAAAACCCAGGACTTTCTGCAGTGTGGTCGTTAGTGCTTTGGCATCAAAACGACACAGAGCAGTCCAAGAATCAGCATTTGCGACTTCAAAAGGCTGGGATGCTCAGGTCACAGCCTGATATACTTCTCTTCACACATCGCTAGCATAAACAGAGAGGCACAGAGTTTTGGCTGCTGACAAGGCACACTCACACATACATTGTAAGCTGAACTTTCAAAGGTAAAATAAAAGCTGGAAAGTTATTTTTAAATTTGAATCTACATCTGCAGACAGTGTTACAGTCAGAGAGGTAACGCCAGGAGCTGTAAAATCCGTCAGATTCAGTTTCTTCAGCACTGTCTCCAGTCTGTAGACTTCCCCTCCTAAGCCCCAGCCCCAACAGTGGAGCGGTGGAAGGCAGCAGGCGTCTGCACAAGGAAATACCAGCCCCTCACTTAGAGGCTCACTTCTGGAGCCTGTGCAAGGGGGTGTGCCTGGGCACTGGTTCCTCAGTGGTTTCTGCTTCCTCGTCATGGTGTAGAGCAGCTCCCTGATGTGACCCAGATATACAGCCCATTTAACTTAAAAAGGAGGACAGAAGGGATGTTTTACCTAAGTGTGGCACTCATTACTTCATTTTTTAATTCAAATTAGTTTTCCTGACAAGCGGAGGAGGATCTTGAGGAGAAATCCTTCTTTCACTGCTATGTCTGTACTTTCCTATTTTTAGTCCTCTTCTCCTCAGCCCTCCACACTTTCTCTTGCTTTTAACATGAGCTTTCATCCTTAGTATGACTTTTCTCCCTCAGCATGATCTAGGAAACCATGGGCCACCGAAATTACACTGGCAATGTGGTTAGTTGGTTGGCTGGTTGGTTGGTTGGTTTTCATTATATCCATACTCCAGATCCTGTTTGTTTTAATTATCTATTACCGAGTAACAAATTATTCCCAAACCTAGCGGCTTAAAACATTTAGCGTCCTAGTTTCTGTGGGGCAGGAATCGGGTGTGACGAGGCTGGGCTTCTCTGACTCAGAGTCTCTGATAATGTTGTACATAATCTGCTGGCATGGGCTGTGGTCTCATCTGAAGGCTCACTTGAGGAAAATCTACTTTCACATCTACCCATGTAGTTATTGACTGACCTCAAGTTCTTCCTGACTGCCGGTCAGAGGCACCAGTTCGCTGTCACCTGGGCCTCTTCTTAAGGCAGTGTACAATGTGGCAGCTGGCTTCTCTCAGAATGAATGAGAAAATGAGAGAAAATGCCAAGGCAAAGGCCATAGTCCTTTTAAACTTCATCTTGGAAGTCATATTCTATTCCTCCTATTTTATAGAAGCTCATCAAAGGTCCCACCCACACTCAAGGGGTGAGGACTACACCAGGGCATGAAAACCAAGAAGTAGAGATCACTGGGGACCAACTTTGAGACTGCTTTCCATTCCTCTGAAACTGAAATTTTCTTTCTGTGATTTCTGAGTGCTGGGTTCCATTACACTGACCAGGCAGCACTCACTGAATCTGTCTGAATCTGAAGGGCTTTGTTAGTTGGAAAGAATCTCTGAAGCCTTAAATAAAAGTTTCTGCTAAAACCATATATGTGCTCCAGTGCTTTAGACCGTTATGCAGAATTCACATATTAGCATGAATAGTTATATAAATTTTTTCTCCCTCTAGAAAAGAAAGAGGAAGAAGAAGAGGAGAAGGAAGACTTTGAGGAGGAAAGGAGCCATGAGGAGAAACGAAGTGTTAAAGTTCACGCCATGGTCTCTGTGTTCCAGTTTATTATGAAACAAAGTTACATCTGTGCGCTTATTGCCATGATGGTATGTGTGAGAGGGGACAGCAGGGTGCTGGAGAGATGCCCCATCATCCTCTGTGGCTGGCACAAATATCTAATCTTCCCAGTGTCTTGGCAGAGGGTGGATGGTTATTTATTTTTTCTGGAATCTTTATATTACAGATTTCAAAAATCAGGCTTTGAGGCACCTGGGTGGCTCAGTCTGACTTCGGCTCAGGTCATGATCTCACAGTTTGTGAGTTCAAGTCCCACAGCAGAGCATAGCCTGCTTCAGGTCTTCTATCTCCCTCTCTTTCTGTCCCTCCCCTGCTTGCTCACATGTTCTCTCTCTCTTTCAAATAAATAAATAAACATTTAAAAAATCAGGTTCTGTTCTATTTACCCTCCTTTTAAATATTAATACATTTATGTTAAATTAGCCTAACAGATGAGACTGTTGCTTGTTTTGCCAGTTTAAAAAGATCTATTGGGTAGTTTTTCTATGTGATTTGAAGGTATCCAAGATTAACCATGAACTTCTTTTATTTCCTTTAGAGGTGAGAGTTACATTCACAACTTATGTTAAATTTCAGTGAAACTTTAGGGGGGATACAAGAAAGTCTTATTATACCCTTCCTAAAAACAAACTTTTGGGAAACCTCATTTATTTTTGAGACACCTAGCTCTTACCTGACACCAGACTCTTCCACATCTTGTGGCCAATGGTGAGATCTCATGCACACCTTTGGTGATAATAAAATGAAAATATTCTATGCCTCTGGGGGGTAAATGCCTGAACACAGTTTCTCCAGGCACCCCCTGAATATGTCTTCCAACTGAACCAAGCTGTGTGTTCAGTCAACTCCAGTTTCTCGTAAGGACAACTATACGTCTGAGAGAGGGGTAGCAAAAAGAAAGCTCCGTGAAACTAAAGATGGCCCAGGGGCGTGTGGGTGGCTCAGTCATTTGGGCATCCCACCTCGCGGTCCGTCAGTTTGAGCCCTGCGTCAGGCTCTCTGCTGTCAGCTAAGAGCCTAGAGCCTGCCTCAGATTCTGTGTCTCCCTCTCTCTCTCTCTCTCTGCCCTTCTCCCATTCTCGCTCTGTCTTTCTGTCTCTAAAAAACAAATCAACACTAAGACACAAATTTATAAAAAAAGAAAAAAGATAGCTCATTAGGTGATTGTAAATTCTATTCTTTAATATTAATTCTGTGCTGTATAGGGTGCTTTTTGACATTTTCTACATATCATCCTCTAATTTAAACATTAGCAAAATTCTAATTTTAAACTACTATGTGTAAATGCAATTTACAATTCAGATTCAGAACTCAAAAGAGTATATGCCTTTCTTCTCTCTTCCTAAAAACAAGCCAGTTTGGTCTGTATTTATTTATTTATTTATTTATTATAAAGCAATAGAGTTAAAAAAAAAAAACCTTGAATACACGTTTTGCTACTTAGAAAAAAAATCTATTGTAAAAATAACATGAGAGCAGATCCGTTATTAAAGACATGCGCCTGTCTGGTGCCATATCCATTGTTTTAATTGAGCCGTAATATTAATGTTTTATTTTTTATTTATTTATTTTTTAAAAATTGTAATGTTTATTTTATTTTTGAGAGAGAGAGAGAGAGAGAGAGAGAGAGAGAGCTCAAGCAGGGGAGGGGCAAAGAGAGAGAGAGAATCTGAAGTAGACTCTAGCCTCTGAGCTAGAACCCATGAACCCATAAACCGTGAGATCATGACCTGAGCCAAAGTTGGACACTTAACCGACTGAGCCACCCAGGCGCCCCTTAATATTGTTTTAAAAGTGCCTGCCTTCCATGGAAGTGCCCCTTGCAGCAGATTGTTAATCACAGACAGAAAGAGTAACCCTGAGGAGCCAAATCTGTTAGAATGATACTTGTATTCATTAAAAAAAATAAAGTCAGAATATACTCAACAGTCAAACAATCTGGAAACCAAACATAGTGCAGAAGTATCCCAACTACCACAACTGAAAGGCATATGTCACTTAGGTACTAAACAGGAAAGAGGTTTAAAAAATTCCTCAAAACTTGTTTTTCTTCCTCTTCCACCCTCACCTTCCCAAGAATAGGGTGCAGGGGAACAGACTTGCTGGGACTGTAATAAATGCGGAGATTATTTTCCTGGTCACACCCAAATAAATGGCAGTCACATCTGCATTTCATACTGGGATAAATGCATTAAATACACTACTTAATGCAAGTGCATTGACTGTTACCTAAACTTTGATAAACAGTATTTCCAAGAAATAATATTGTCATGAAAATAATTCAGACTTGTTAATTGTTATCAGTCACTCACCTGATTTTAAAATAAACAGATTTAATTTCCAGTTTATGTTTCTCATATGTTTCAACCAACAATTTTAAATAAATTTTAAGTAAATTCACCACTTAAGAAGCTAGCTGTCCTATAGGACAAATTTGCAAATTGCTGAGAGGAAATATTTGTTTGTTCCATGTTGATTTCATTTTGTAATACTTAATTTATTTTCCAAAAGCAAAACAGGCTTATAAAACATTTTGGACTTCCCAACCAACTCTTGGTAATTTGTGATATCAGGAATACAATTTATTTCAATTAACCTCAAATATGTCTAGAAAATATTTTTAAAGGTCTTTTACAAAAATTTGATATCAGAGATCATGGTAAGAAATGATGAATATCCTGAAGTTAATAATATTCTTGAGCCCAATTTAAGTATTATTTCGGTAGCTCCTTTTGAGATACATTTCTGATTCTTTGCAAGTTTAGTGTGAACAGAAGATGTATCATTTGTCCAATGGGTCTGATGGCTCTTGAGTCCTACCCTTTCCAGGACAGAAGCTGAGGCTGGCCTTTATATGAATTTGGTTTTATTGTGTGGTGTGTGCAGAAGTGAAGACCTTCCTGGTGTTAGTTTTCTAAGTCGTATCATGTAAATCTTCTTGGATAGTCTAAGAGTGATCTCTAAAACCCAGCTTATAATGCTTACCCTGGTGATTCCCATGGCTTCCATTTCCATGGCCACATTTCCTTGGCACTCTTAAATAACTTAAATAACTCCCAAGCTAGTTTGGAAACAGAAGGTACAGAGCACTGATAGTCACTTTTAATACTGCAAAGTAGGGTGTACCTTTGTATCTTTGTACCTAAAGTGAAAAAGATTTGGAAGCAGGAACCCAGCAAGAACCCACTTGCCCTTGGCTGTGTTCCCTGCAGGAAGTTAAAAAATAATGTTCTTCTCAGCAAGATCATTCTTTCTCTTCAGCTCCCTCCCTGTGATGCAGGTTGCGATATCTTTCCATGATTTCACCACTCTCTCTTCTCCTTAGTTTGAATATTACTGACTTTTTCCTTTTAAATGACTTTTAACTTACCAGAGTGGGGGACTACACACTGTAGTGACCATCGTTGTGTTTCCTTTTTCTTTCTCCCGCGAGGCTTGGAGCATCACCTATCACAGCTGGTTGACTTTTGTGTTGTTGATTTGGTCATGTACCCTTTGGATGATTCGCAATAGAAGAAAATATGCCATGATAAGCTCTCCTTTCATGGTCGTCTATGGAAATCTGTTGCTGATATTACAGTATATATGGAGTTTTGAACTTCCTGAAATTAAAAAGGTCCCGGGATTTTTGGAAAAGAAAAAGCCAGAAGAACTTGCCTCAAAGGTAAGTGAATAGGAAAATAAGAAAACAAAAACATTGAAACAAATCCACAGTAACCATCATAAGCATATCCTGGCACAGACTAAAACATAGGTTCCAAATATCCAGTGCTTTACAAAAATGAATACGTTAAAAGCTCTAAAAACTAACTCCTATTGCTTAGAGGTCTCCACATCTTACACATGGATAAACACTACACCACGCTTTTAGATTCTATTTAAAATAACAGTGCTTTCCACAGAAAGGAAAAATAAAGTCTGTTATATTTTAATGTCAGTTACAGTGTGGTAGAAATTAGAGGGGGAAATAGGAAAATCAGTGTAAAATGTATCAAAGGGTTAGAGGACTTTCTTTGATCTCAGTTTGCAAAGCTTAACACATTGCTGTTACAGATAATCACTGATTATTTAAAAAAATTTTTTTTTCAATTATGCCTTAAAAACACCATTAGCAAAACTTAAATAGGATGTTTTCTTTCTTCCTTTTGTAGATTATATGACGTGCCTTCATTTGTAGTAAGAAAGCTCATGATCTGTCACTACTCATTCTTTTCATGCTTCATGTTAATAGTTTTCACTTCAGAAGATTGTAAATTGTCCTAAACTTTCTGTTTTGTGAACAGAGTGGCAAACACTACACACATTCCGTTTGTGTTGATAACTTTGCGGTAAGACCATGAAAGCAGTCCCGTGTAAATTACTCCATGAGCCTTGACCATCTTTCTGGGGAAAGCAGGATCTGCATTTATATTTCAGTGCGCCTAGGAGCTAAAAAAAAAAAAGAAAAGAAAAGCAAGTCTTTGTCATAGATAAAAACACAACCCAAGATCATAAAATCTCTATCACGGTGACATTTGTCAGACCACATTATTAAACACAGTGTTTGAAGAGTACTGAATGGATCACTGTGATGAAAACTGAGAGAAAGAAGGAACCTGGCCTGGATCCTCAGAGGTCTGACCACTCTGGTGAGTCAGCCTCAGCTGCTTTGTAGCATCCAACAGCTGCTAGAATGTCTTCCCCATTCATCAACGGTGGCTTCCAAGCCGGGCTTATAACTCACCTTTTCTAGGAAAAATGCCCTATCTGCCTTCAGCTATCCCTAGGCTCTCACACATATGCATTTGAGAAACAGATTTCTTTTCCAAATTGTAGCTATAGTTCAATGGCTTGTGACTTCCATTAATGCCAGGTTTTCAGAAGTGTTCTTGACTATAGTTCTTGACTGGTTCTTGAACTTTCTCAGGCCCTAAACATGTTTATCTAGGACTTACTGGGATTGGTTTACACTGAAGGCAAATGAAAAGTGGATATTTATGGATAGTTAAGTGAGCAGTTAATCAAAATACAAAGGACCCATTCATTTGCCTGTTTATGTTTTCATTTCTTTGGCAAATATTTATTAAAATCCTACTATAATCCGCAATGAGATACCACATCACACTCACGGGTATGGCTTAATCAAAAAAAAGCAGACAATAATAAATAATAATAATAAATACACCTCTGGGGGAGGGGGAGCATGTGAAATGCTACAGACACTTTGGAAAACGGTCTCTCAGTTCCCGAGTGGGTTAAACATAGACTTACCATAAGACCTAGCAATTCCACTCCTAGGTTTTATACCCTACGTCCACACAAAAACCTGCACCTGAATGCTTATAGAAGTGTTATTCCTAATAGCCCCAAAGCATACAACAACCTAATTGCCTGTCAGCTGAGAAATAAAATGTTGTGTATCCACACAGTGGAGTATTATTTAGTAATAAAGAGAAATGAGGTACCAATACATGCTACAACATGCGTATGCCTTGAAAACATCATGCCAAATTAAAGAAGGCACTTACAAAAGAATGCTTATTATTAATTCCATTTATATAAGATGCCCAGATTAAGAAGTCTGTGGAGACAGAAAGTAAATTGGTGGCCGGCTAGGGCTGAGGTGGGGAGGAGCGGGGTGACTGCCGTGGGGCTTCCTTTGGGGTGATGAACTATCCTACGACGGATCATGGTGATAGTTGTACAACTCCGTGAATTTACTAAAACCCACTGAGTTGCACATTCTAAAGGGGTGAATTATATAGCATTTAAATTGTATTTCAATAAAGCTAGTTTATAAATTTAAAAAAAAAAAAGAAACTATTATGGCCAGGTCCCCTGTTCTCTGAAGAACGGAGCTTCCCAAAAGCATCAGCTATTTTTTTTCCTAGCCCTTCATCACATACAATATACAAGCACGGGCACTTTAAACAGCTCTTCCATCTGGGACATGAACGGAATGTTAAAGAGCTCTGTTCTCCAGTATGCAGTGTACTTTTTCCATCTGTGGCATTCTTCATCACAAGGAACACTGCAGAGTCAAGGAGTATTGTGGAAGAAACATGTCTTCCTCTTAACAATTGTGCTTATGTCACCGTCTGGACAGGAAATTGAAGACTAGTACTTCCAGGGACAGCAATTGCCAAGGCTGATTTCTGGCCCGGATGGAAGTGGTTTGGACAGTCCGGACATCTTCCCTGGGCCGTACACACTGCCGAGTGTACTCCTGGCCCTCGACACGCTTGCTCGTGTCTCCAGTGAAGGGGATTTAAAAGCCAGTGACTTTCAGGTGAAATCAAGTAGGCGCCCGACTCTGTCTTAGAGAGGCAGGCTTATTTATTGTGTCCACTGAAAAGTGGAGAAACTGTGGTATGTGTTGAAATGTATGTACACTTTGAATGGTGGCTTAATTCTCGTTTTGCTCATTCTCTACTTTCAGATACTTTTTACCATTACTTTTTGGCTACTGCTGAGGCAGCACCTCACAGAGCAAAAAGCTCTTCGAGAAAAGGAAGCTCTTTTATCTGAGGTCAAAATCGGAAGTCAGGAAAATGAAGAAAAAGGTAACTTAGTGTGAGGAGATTTTTGTGCTCAGCAGAATTACAGAGAAAGAGCACCCAAAACACATCAGAAAGTCTCTGTGCTTTAAATCAGATAAAAGCCGAACATTTACTTGAAGCAGTAGACAACAATATTGCAACACGTTAGAGTTAGTGTGCATGTGGGAGCCCACAGGGAGCTTTAGAAAATGTGCTCTCATTTGATCCTCACAAAACTGATTCCCACTTCAGGGAAGAGGAAACAGATCAGAGATGTTAAATGGTTATCCAAGGTCAGACTTTTAGAGCTATGAAACAATTAGAATTAGAAATTGATACACTAGTTTGGATCTGTGTTATTGTTAGGTACAGGGGACCCCTTATTCATAGGGAACGTGTTCCAAGACCCCAGTGGATGCCTGACACTGTGGATAGTACTGAACCCTAAATGTGCCATTTCCTACACATATGTACCTATGATAAAATTTAATTTATAAATTCAGCACAGTAAGACATGAATGACTAATAAGATAGAGCAATTATAATAATAAAGGGTTACGTGAATGTGGTCTCTCTCTCAAAATATCTTATTATGCTGTTCCCACCCTCCTTGTGATGTTGTGAGATGATAAAAAGCTTCTGTGATGAGGTAGAGGTGAATGACGTAGGCATGTGACATGGTATTATTGGCATTACTGACCTGCTGATGATACATCAGGAGGACCGTCATCTGCTTATGGGCTGTGGTTGACCTCGGGCAACTGAAATGGTGTAAAGTGAAACCGTGGAACAGAGTTGGGGAGGGGGAATTCCTGGAGTTACTTTTCTAGTTCTTGCAGTTCTTTTTTTAAATTTTTTTTATTATTTTTGAGAGAGAGTGAGAGCACAAGTGGTGGAGGGGAAGAGAGATAGGGGGTCAGAGAATTTGAAGCAGTCTCCACATTGTCAGCACAAAGCCCAGCCCCGGGCTCAGACCCACAAATTGTAAGATCATAACCTGAGCCAAAGTCTGATGCTCAATGACTGAACCACCCAGGCACCCCTAGATTCTACCCTTAAATCTGTAATTGGATGTTGGACATGAAATTAGGTTCTTAAATCTGTCATTGGATGTTGTACATGAAATTAGGTGTTACAAACAGATTAGCATAAAATATTACCAGGTTTATTTCTTTTAAGTTATATTTCCCAAAGGTTATGAACATTGATTATGATTAGTCATAAGTGCTGCCTTGTATACTAGAACAGTCTGAAATCATTCAAATCATAGAGTAACAAATAACACTATGTGCTCCCAAGTCCCACATATGACACCCAGTCGGAGTGTGGCCCTGGGCAGGGAGCCAGCTAAATGCAAAATCTTCTATTTTAAAGATGACGAGCAAGATATACAAATGGAAGGAGAGGCTGAGGAGAAGGAGGAAGAGGAAGCAAAGGAAGAGAAGCAAGAGACAAGGAAGGAAGAGGAAGAGGAAGTGGAGGAAGATGACGACCAGGACATTATGAAAGTGCTGGGCAATTTGGTGGTGGCCATGTTCATCAAGTACTGGATCTACGTCTGTGGAGGAATGTTCTTCTTTGTCAGCTTCGAGGGTAAAATTGTGATGTACAAAATCATCTACATGGTGCTGTTTCTGTTCTGCGTGGCCTTGTATCAGGTAGGCAGGTGATTGTCTTCTATTTCTTCGATCCTTGTAGCAGCCCCAGAAATTATGTGAGCTTCCTTTGACAAGATTCTAAATATAATCCCGTGAACATATTATATAAAGTGATCAATATGATTCAAACATTACATATTAAGAAGTAATAATAATGGGAAATAGGAAATGACTATCTTCAGCTTGTTCATTATTTTAAAACTTGGGGTTCTTAAAAAGTAAAAAAAAAGTTCATGAGTTTTTCAAAACTTCTTGATTAAAAAAACCATGTAATTAAATTAATTTCTGAATGATAGTTTAAGAACAGTGGTTGGATAATCTAAAATACTGATTCTCAGTTCACTTGTACTTCAGACATTCGAATCAGAAAACTGTGTGTGCATACGTATATATGCATACTGCATCAACTGTTAATATTCTATTATTTAGAATGTATAAATGATTCTACTAAAATAATTAGCCTCTCCACAAATTCAGTCTTAACTTCTAGAAAAATTTTAACTCTGTGATAAAAACAGGTGCAACAGGAGCATCTGGGTAGCTGAGTCAGTTGAGCACCTGACTCTTGATTTCAGTGCAGGTCATGATCCCAAGGTCATGAGATCAAGCCCCACATCAGGCTATGCACTAAGCATGGAAGCTGTTTAAGATTCTTTCTCTCTTCCTCTGACTCTCTCCCCCACTCACACACTCTCTCTCTCTAAAAGAAAAAAAACCACATACAACAGTACATCAATCTTGCAGGCAACCACGCAAACAAATAAAGTAACGTCAATAAAAAAGAAGAATCCACCTATAGAGATTAAAATAGCTCAAATGAAATTCATAAAATTTTGAAATACCTTTGAAGTTCAGGGTAGGGGGGGCGCTCAGTTCGTTGAGTAACTGACTCTTGATCTCAGCTCAGATCTTGATCTCAGAGTGGTGAGTTCAAGCCCCAGTTTGGGTTCCACAGTGGGCATAAAGCCAATTTAAAAAAAAATCAGGGTAGATATTCTCTGATGAAAATCCACAGGCTTATGGCAAAGAGGTGGTAAACCTCTCTGTCCTGGCTTCGCAGATTTACTCATATGATACCACCTGGAATTTCAAAACCGGCACCGCTTTCTCTCAGTGATAACTACCATGCTGGCAACATCTTCCATACTGATGCTTGAATATCTCCTATATACTAGGTATCATGCCAAGAGCCTTTAAATATTCTGATTTTGCCTCTTAACAGCTCTCCAAATAGGCACTTATGGAAGAAGAAACTGAAGCTCAGTGTGGTCTCATGACTCACTCAAGGACATAGTTAGCAACTCTAGTAGTCCTGAGATTCCAAACCAGATCCAACCAACTCTATGAGGAATAGTGCCTCAGAAACAAAAAATGAATTCGATTTGATTTTTTTAGTATTTGTAAATATCGCCATCTGTTGTACTGGAATAAATGAGATGCTTTTGCAAGTTGTTTTAATAATGAATTCTTTTTTCTCCTTTGTTTTTCAACATCTCATTTACAGGTGCACTATGAATGGTGGAGGCGAATCCTAAAGTACTTTTGGATGTCTGTGGTCATTTACACTATGCTGGTGCTTATCTTTATATACACATATCAGTTTGAAAACTTCCCAGGCCTGTGGCAAAATATGACAGGACTGAAAAAAGAAAAGTAAGCAATTTGGTGTACAATGAGCTGTAGAAACTACAGACAGGACGAAGACTTGCATGCATGTGGTTCAAACAGTTTTATGGAAGGTTTTAATACAATATGGCGTCGTCAGGGTCTGCAAGTTCCTGGAGAACGTAGTCTCTCTGCCGAGCCCTGAGCTTGACACACACAAAACATACTCAAGAATGTTGACTGAAAAGTGACTTTTCAGCCCCATTTTAATGACATAATGTTTTTTAATGGCTGTTTCATGTGAAACACTTGCTTAGTACTTAACCAGTCATGCCTCTGCTTTCAAAAGTGAAGTTCAGTTCTGCAGTTGGTTCAAAGGCTCATAATATAAAGCAGCAGCTTCTCCTCATTTAAGTAGCAGGTGCTAAGATTCTAAGGAGTACTTGATGCCGTGGAAAAAGAAATTTCGAGGGTGCCTGGGTGGCTCAGGCAGTTACGTGTCCGACTCTTGGTTTCAGCTCAGGTCATGAGCTCATGGTTTGTGAGTCTGAGCCCTGGTTGGGCTCTGTGCTGACAGTATGGAGCCTTCTTGGGATTCTCTCTGCCCATCCCCTGCTTGCACTCTCTCTCTCAAGTTAAATGAATAAAAAGAAGAAATTTCTGCAAGTGCTAATGGAGTAATGGGCAGAGGGCTGAATGAATATACTGAGGTGGCAAAGCAAAAAGCTTAAAAGGAGAGGTGCGGGGGACCAGGCCACGCACCACAGTCGAAAGGTCCCGAGTAGGGGGTTAGTGTCGGTGAAAATATCTCTAAGAAAGAAGACGGACAAGACGAACAAGACAGACAAGACAGACAGCGTGGATGGCGGTTGGTAGAAAGGACACGTTTATTGAGATAGCCAGGGTCTTATATACCCTGGGTGATGACATCATTCTTATCAGTAAGTAACAGGTTTAAGTCATTGCAAAAAGAATCCCCTAATAATAGTCTGGTTTTAAACATATGATAAGTCTGAAGAATTCTATGAGGAGATATACATTCCTTAACGCCCTTCATTAATTATTCAAGGGTGGGATGCTTATCCTTAAGCAAATCTTTTGGGAGAGGATTATGTTCACTCCCTACAGTAGACAAAGAGCCAGAAAATAAAGTAAATCATAGGATGAGCAGAAGCCACATGTGCGGCCCAAGGGGCAAAATATTGTGTGAGGGTTATTATTGCCTGCTGGGCCCCAACAGAGAGGATGGCCATGTAGCTAGGCTAACGCATCTTTAACATTTAGTCAGCAAATATTTATCAAATGCCTCTCGTGCACCAGACACTGAGTCTACCTGGGGACACACACGGGAAGCAAGACAGATGGAGGCTAAGCACTGCAGAGTTTATATTAGAGCAGAGGAGACAAAAAAAGCCCTACTTAATGTGCAAATAAATTAATTGCTAACTGGCAAGTGTGTGAAGGAAAACAGACTGGAGTAGTAAACAGTGGGGGATATGAACTAGAAATGGAGTGGTCAGAGCAGGCTTCTCTGAGGAGGTGATATTTAAATTCCACTTAAAGGGCTTGTCTTAAGAAAAGTGTATGAGTTGGGAGCTGAGATGCGGAAAAGCACCCCAGGCAAAGACAGCAGCAAATGTGAAGATCTTGAGGCGAGACTGAGTTTGGCACAAATGTGGAACCAGAGGAAGGCTCACCTGCCGGGAGCAGGGACGAGACTAGAAGGAGCAGAGGGAAGAATACAGCCAGGCACCCAGATGTGCACGGTCTGTAGAGAGCAGTGTTGGCATTTTATCCTTGGGGAAACTTTTACGAGTCTTTAAATAACTCTTGACTGGCTGGAACATAATGCTGTCAGAAGGCAAGCGTAGAAACCACAGGCGGGTGAGCCGGTAACAGCAGTGGTCTTGTGAGAAATGGTGGTGGTTTCATCGTGAAGAAGTAGCACAGAGATGGATGAGAGGAGTGGGCACATCAAGGGGTGTTTAGGTTGAAGGAAACGTGAATGAATGAGATGGGAAGGCAAAGAAAGAAACAAGACTTCCCGATTTCAGAATCTGACACAAGGTAGACAGTTACACCTGGGAAGACTTGAGTGTGGGGCCAGGGGTGGAAAGCAGTGTGGCTAACTAAGCAAAACTGGGAAATCAAGAATACCATTTGGAAAACACTAAATATGAAATGGGAGAAATATGAGTGGGAGAAGAAAAAACCTCTGGTAGACATTTGGGCAAAAGAGCCCACAGGAGAAGCCCGAACTCTAAATGCGCATTTGAGTCATTGGCATTAAGATGGTGTATAAATCGTCAGGACTTGTAGATTACCTAGGGAAACATAAGCTAGAGAAGAGACTCAGCCCCGAGGCCTGGGGCTATTTCACCTCTGGAGGTCCGATAAAGAAGGAGGAGACAGCCACAGAAGAGGAAAACCAGGATGGTGTGGTGGCACCAAGGTTAGGATTGTTTCGAGAAGGATTAGAGGCTGAAGTAAACGAAGAGAAGCAGCCACTGGATTGGCAATACTGAGGTTGTTACTGCCCGCTGTACGAGCGGGTCAGTTAGAATCCTGGAAACAAAAACCAAATCGGAATGCATGGGAGAGAGGGGAATGCAAAAAGTGGTGTAACGGAGGCAGTGGAGACTGATGTAATTTATAATGAACAAACAAACAAGAAGTGCCCTCATTGCCTAAGAAAGGGTCTTGCTTTTTGTTTCGTTTCGTTTTACAGGCTCGAAGATCTCGGCTTAAAACAGTTTACTGTAGCAGAACTATTCACTCGCATCTTCATCCCAACCTCCTTTCTGTTGGTGTGCATTTTACACCTCCACTACTTCCATGATAGGTTCCTGGAGCTCACCGACCTGAAGTCCATTCCCAGTAAGGAAGACAGCGCCATCTACAGGTGAGCACGCGCAAGAAGCACAAGCCGCTGGCTGTGGTCAGGATGGTTCCCCACCTTAGTGGGGCCCCGGCAGGAGGCCAAGAACTAATGTAGAGTTTGAGCCTTGAACTTTCCGTGAGTGAAAACAAAAAAAAGAGGAAAATGTGGAGTATTTGATGACACTTTCTGTAACTATTTGTGGTGACTCATGACTGTTTAATGCGAAGCGATCTTGATCATCATGTGAGTAGATTCAGAACAGCGCAGACGCAAACACTTTAGGGGTGGCGTGGGTATTTCGTGTCTGGGTTGGTGATGTGTTTTGAGAACATTTACGAAATATAGCTGATTCAGAGGATGGGCTTTTTCTTGTGCTGACAGCCAGGAAAGAAGCGAAAGCATACGAAAAGGTGACCTGCAAGGTTTTCCCTCCGCTTTGGAAATAAAGAACCTCAGCTAAAAATGATAGAATCTCCAATCTCATAATTAGAATAACAAGTAAGGGTATAGAGTGAAGACAGCATTTGCTTTGATCATCTCTCTGTTTTCTTCTCATCGACAAACATAAAGTGTTTACAAGCATCAGATGAGATTTCTCTCTCTCCCTGCCTGTGTGTGCTGAAACCTCAATGGATTTATCGCAAATCTCTCAATCTGGTCCCTCGTAGGGAAATTTCAAGCATTCCTTCTAATGAATGTTCATACTTATTTTCCTCTTTTGTTTCAGATTTAGCCTTCCGATTCAGTTCCTGGAAAAACACTTGTTAAGCAACCAAGGGGGCAAAGGGCTGTATGAAAGGAGGGTAGACGCCAGCTGACAATCCCATTTAGCCTTTTTGGCCTTTTTGGAACTCTTTCTTAAGGGGAAAAAATGAGTACATCAAAAGAAGTTGAAGTAGTATTTCATCACACACGGCTTATGAAATACAAGCGTTCCATTTTCTGCTGTCATAGGGGCTGGAGTTGCAGATAACTCCAAAACTCTTTTATTTGGTGATGAAACCATTTTATAATCTTTATCTATTTATAGCCAGCAGATTTATTTTCCATATCGCATTTTGTTGAATCTGAGTTTGCATTTCCTTTTCTTTCTGAGTCTGCTCCAGATGCCTTTCAGTATGCAAACGGCTCCCAACCAGTAGAATCCAGAGGTAGCAAGCAGCTGTTATTTCTTATCCTGCTTGCCACCATCAATAAGTAACTCTGCCAAAACCTATCTCCTCCCAGTGCCCAGCCAGGAAGAGGGCATGCGTGGATGGGGTCAGTGGGTAGCTGCCTTCAGTGATAATCAAACATTAGGAAAAATAAGGTAGTTATTACAAGTTTGGGAGCCCCCTAGGAGAGATATTTTTAGGCAAACTTGTCAGCAGAGGAAGTCACTCTAAGATTAAAAGCTTGCAAACATAGTGCTGGTCTAGGAAAGGGAGAGTTACCAACAATTAGAAAAAGTATTTTTGATGACCTTTTTGACATTGCTTGCTACACCTGGAGCTAAAATTAGTATTTGATATTTTATTCTGGCAAAATCACATGCTTTATTTAATTATAAACTCTCACCATCTGTTCAAAAAGTCATATTCAATAATCAAGAAAAGTTTTTTAGTCAGCAAAGCATGACTGTTGAATGCTAGTGATACCTTTAATTTTCGAAATGCCTTTCTTCCCATGAATCTTTATTTTCTCCTCAAAGTTCCTCAAGGATGTAGGAGCTTTTTAAA
The DNA here is from genome assembly GCF_006229205.1 of Suricata suricatta. Lineage (NCBI taxonomy): Eukaryota > Metazoa > Chordata > Mammalia > Carnivora > Herpestidae > Suricata > Suricata suricatta. The sequence goes on along the minus strand of NC_043713.1, from coordinate 58,423,427 downwards.
AAATATTTTATTCTATTTTTGACACACACACACACACACACACACACATACACACAGCATGAGCAGGGGAGGGGCAGAGAGGGAGGGAGATATAGAACCCAAAGCAGGTTCCAGGCTCTGAGCTGTCAGCACAGAGCCCAATGCGGGGCTCGAATGTATGAACCGTGAGATCAAGACGTGAGCTGAAGTCAGATGCTTAACTAACTGAACTACCCAGGTGTCCCACCATTGTTCTTATTATTAACATAAGTCTTTGATTCTAATGTCACACAACCAAATAGTGATATAGGTTACAATTTTCTGGGAAGATAGAGATTTTCAGGGCCACAGTTTTCCAGAAAACAGTGCAGCTCAACAAAGATTATACCAGCCCAAAACAATCACCTAGGGTATGTGAAAACTGAATTTGTTCCTCAGAGTTTCCTGGAAGCATATAGAGAATTATTTAATTATGAAGATTCTGGGGAAGGACTCCAGTCTCGTGTGAAGATGTTTTCTCCCTGTTACCACAGCTACTCCATTCACAGCCCTCACCCTCCATGTCATGGCAAGAGAGGAAGGGAGACCTAAATGATCTCTAGCCATTTGAGCTTACCATCCTCATGTCCATGGCTTAGCCCTGAGCATGCTCTGAACAGTTAATCTTCCAAGAAAACACAAACAGCGATGAGAGAGAGGCAGCTATCTAAGGAGGTTAAGAACATGGGACTTCATTTTTAGTTCCTCAAGAAAACAGAGTTGTTTAGGACCTTAAAGAGCTCGAAGTTTGGTTCAAACTCAAGTTCCATATTTTTGGATTTCCTACAAGAGTTTAATAAAAAGTTCCCCTAATTTTAACTTTGAACCTAGGATACGTATCCCATCTTTTTAAGAAACTTGTTTTCATTCTGGTATTTTCTTTACTGATAGTTTTCACCTCACAGTATTTTTTTGTCCCTGGAGCCCTAATAAATGACTGCTTTAAGATCAAATTGATGGAGAAAAAGGAATATTTACAGTGTTGAGATGGACTGTCAGGATCCATCTCAGGACTGTCACTATTTGTGTGAGCTGTGTTTTTGTTTCCATATAGGTCATCTAGGCAAATGTCACGTGTGTATGAAGCAGAATCTATTGTGTTTAGTCTTACAGAATTATCAAGTTAGTATTACAAAGAAGTTTTGTGATATACATAATAATAGAAAAAACTTTTTATTTCTAAGCAGGGTTCTCAGTATATTATTCTACTTATATATTGATAAAATATATAATATTAAAGCTTAAGTGCAACATAATTATTATGATATATGTACTTCATAATAATGTACTAGGTATCCATTATGTATTTCTTTAATATCCATCCCTACAATTCCTCCATACTTTGTTTTAGAAAGTATTCTAATATATATGGAAACAAAATGGCGTTGTTCTTAGAAAACATAGAAAACAATATGCTACATATGATTACTCAGTAGGATTTCATTTGTTTTTAATCCAGGGAAAGGAGCAAGAATTACTCTATTAGATTGTGTTTAATTTGATAAATGTGCTCTGAAAATTGAAAAGTTACAGAATTTTAGTAAACTGTGTGAGATGGGGAGGGACAAGAAGAACAGAGCGACCTGCTACCTTCAACCATTTCTCCTGAATACATCTAATTTCACGTTGCTCCTGAATCTTGCTGTCCTGACCTGTCTCCGTGCATGGAAGTGTTGATGATGACACACTTGATGATGTAAAGCTTGCAAGATGGTCTACTTCTTTCCTTTCTAACAGTCTCCTCTTTCTCTCCCCTACCTGTCTCCCCATTGCCACTTCTTGCCACCTTGTGCTTCCATCTCTCACCTCGTAGCCATGCCAAAGTCAATGGGCGCGTATATCTAATAATAAATAGGTGGGTACTTCAATGTTTTCTCTCTTGTTTTTTTTTATGGTCTCTTAGTATGTTAAACACTTTACTATTTTGTAAATGAAAAATGATGTCGTCAGATAGTGGACAGTGGTCTTCAGGTATGCTCATGGATGTATTTTGCCAACCAAACCATTTGGTGTCTGTACCAAATGGTCCTGCAAGTGGATTTGGAGGTCGCCAAGGGTCTTCAGCTGGTGCTTGGCTTTTGTTTTGGTTCAAACGTATGCTCCATCAATTTCGATCTTGGGTAAATTAGTTCGTGGCTCGCCTGCAAGCTTATCATGCTCTTGAACACATCACTGAGAGCTCAGCTCAAGAACCCCCTCCTCCACAAAGGCCACCCCCTCACCCACAAGTGCCAACTTTCCCCGCTAAAATTAATCCGCCCTTCCTCTGAATATCCATAGCACTTTATCATTGCTGCCTCCTGATACTTGCCTTCCAGCCCTCCACCTGCTGCCTGTCTTATCTCCCCTGCCAGAGGCATCTGCTCCTCAGGCCTGGAGTCCTTGTAGAAGTCGCCACTGTGTCAACACATTACCTACCTCAGGGCCTTGCCCGTTAGTTGACCCTTTGTTGATATTTCCTGAGTGGAGTGAAAATAGTCACAACAATAAAAGAAAATTAAGACCTCAAATTCCTTAAATATACCTCTCCTTGAAAGATCAACGTACTGAAGAAAGACATTTTACATCACCAGGGTTCACAGAAGATGCAGAGATGGACACTGAGGCGTGGCCCTACCTTCGTGCCCTACCACCCTGCAGGGGAGATAAGACATACAAGTGACCACAAATAAGTGTTGTTTATTGACTTCCCTAAGAATACAGAGAAAAGATCCTTGAGAATCGAATTTACTACAGCTATTCTTACTTTATTAAATAGGTGAATTAAAATATTCACTCCAGTAACTTCATGTAATTAGTAATAAAGCCAGTCATAGAAACATATGTTTGGCAATAAATCCAATCAACAAAATAACTCTTTTTCAAAAGATCTGTTGGTTTTGTAAGATGTGTTGGTTTTCTACCTCACCTACTATTCTGTCTCCTTAATAAAATCCTAAGGCTGACAACCAAGTAGCAAACCCTGGGAGGCAAAACTTCTAGAAGGAAGTGTGAAAAATTAGTGCGTCACTGTGCAAATCACTGAAGAAGGGGGGTGAGGAGTGACTGGTTCCTTTGAGCGGGGCCACTTTTGTTGACAGCCTGAGGAAGAAAAGGCAACCTCAGGTTTTTAGCTAAAAACTTTAGCTGGAGATCTTGAGCAACTATTGAAATTTCATCTCTAAAACATAAGGAACTTCTCTCTCAATCTCTCTCTCTCTCTCTCTCTGTCTCTCTCTACTTCTCCCTCCCTCCATCCCTCCCCTATTATCCCTCCCTTTCCCCCTCCCTCCACTCCACTCCCTGCCCCCTCCCTCTTCCCCTGCCCCTCCATATCTTTTTCTCTGTCTCTCATTATTTCTTCCCATAATGTATTTACCATCTGCTATATGAGGGGATCGCTCGGATAGCTCAGAAGACAGGAGTTGGTTTGATGGGCTCCAACAGCAGAGGCTAATATAAGTTATGGTTCTGATTGTCTCAGACTTCTCTCTTGAGAGAAAGCCTGTGCCTGTTAACTCAAGTCACAAGGCCAAGGAATACATTCAGGAATCCTTAGAATCCAAAGTCCTCTAAAAGAATTAAAAACTCAAAGAATTCCACTGTTAGCACTGTCTTCTTTCCAGCAGAATCTTTCATTTTTTTCTGAACGCTAACATATTAAGAAAGGCCAGATTAATGGCCCAGAGAAGATGTTCCCCAATAAAGTGTCCCCTCACTATGCTTCTGAAAGACTGTGTGTAAAGCACACCCAATTTTGAATAGGGCCTAGTGTTGTTGAAAATAAGTATAAGTCAGTTCTTTTATTAAGTGAGCTTTCTTTCTCCAATAATTTCTTCCCTAATGCTCAGTGTTATTTCACAAGGAGAATAATGTGTTTGTAAATGTCAGTTCTGGATGAAAGAAAAGACATACTTACATTCAATTTCTGGGTTGATCAAAATTTAGATATGACCTCACAAGGTGTGAGGCAAGAGTGTTGAAGACAGCAGGTGACTGATAAAATTTTGATGATATGAATAATTGTGGAAAAGTTCCCACTGGATTCATAAACAGAATAAATTGCAATGTTTTAACAAGAGTAATGGTCATTTCTGTCACATATGCAGACATTAGGGTCATCATACCCAATCCTGTCTAGTAGATTTCTTTGAAGGAATTACTACCACACACATTTAATATGCGATATTAAACTTACCAATCAATTGCTCATCTGTGACCACAGTCCTCTAAAAGTGTGTATACATTCTAGAAAAAAACTTAAGCAGTATTAATATTCCTTAAATATTACTTAATAAACACTAGAAATTTGCAAGATATCTCTTTTTTCCTGATAGTCTAATGAATGTGGTGAGTGCAGTTTACATTACCACATATTCCAAATTAGAAGAGTTATAAATAAATGGAATTTATACTAAAGAGATTTTACAGTGAGAGGCTTCATTTTCTTTAATATGTGTCTTAACATATTGAGTCAAATTCAGTTCCTAGTACAAAATCAATCCTCTTCAATTGTCCATTTAACATAATTTGTTTCTTCTTTTTCAAATAAGAATGCCCATCCAGTACATGGAATCCATTCACCAGACTTCAGTCAATCACATTTTGCATGTGAGCCCAGTAGACTTAAGCCTGGATTTCTATCCTTTAAAGGAAGAATCCCCAGAGCCATAATTAGAATAAAATTATGTAGATACAAATGCAGAGATGCAAGAAAAGCTGTGGGTGCATGAATGAAAGAGTGAGTGAAGACACAAAGAGAAAAATATCACCTACTTTGTTAGAAGGCAGAAAGAGACATGGCCAGTCAATGAGAAGATTATAGCTCAGAGCCTGCCTGGATCACCATAAAAGCAAGGCACGGAAGTTATGGGTGTGGATAAAGACAATGTAAAGAAGAGAAAATCAACTCCTTGTTGGGGAGAGGAGAGGCATGCAAAAAGGTGGGATTTGAAAAAGTAGGGGGGGAGGTTGTCTGAGAATGCAGTTCATCACCCTATTTATAAGTCTCCTTCAAGTGATGATTAGCTAATTTGCCCATGAGGATTAATACAGAATTACCAGTATTGTAAGTTTCTTTGCCAGAGGTTTCAGAGAGCGTGGTTACTAATTTAACTTTTGAAAAACCAGGATCTCTTTTTAGAAGTTACTAGGGAGGAAATATCTAGATTGAGGTACACAGGCTTTCCTGGAGAATTGGTGACGTTCAAGATGGCAGACCAGTGGCTAGTTCTGCCCATGAACTCCACATTGTGCAGATGGCCTACCTCCACAGGGTCCCAGCCTCAGCGATTGTAGTGGTGGGAGGGGGTGGGCAGACACCAGAGGGTACAGAAGATTAGAGTGGTGGAGATAGACTCCCAAGGAAGAAACGTTTGCTTTTCTTCCAAGTGGCCATTTTAATAACAAGTTCTGTTCAAGAATGTGCTGATGACAGTTATAATCCAAGTTGAGCACCGGCCCCAGTGTCTAGCATTGTGTGGTCCCTGACAAAGACATGTTTCTAATTCCTCTTCATGATACAGATGATCAAAGCAGTGTGTCTACTATCAATAGCAGATGGTTCCTTACTTTAAAAATACTCCCTGTGTACTAAAGACTGTGTTAAGAGCTTAACAGAAATCGCATGGCATCCTGTGAAGTAGGTGCTGTTACTCCGTTTTATAGATCAGCACACTGAGATTTAGGAGACAGGGTCGGGTGTTTTGCCAAGTCACCTGGCTAGTAAACTGTCTAGTTGAGGCCTGAACCCAAGTCTTTCTGATTCTAATGAACATGCTTTAACATTGTTATGTATTGCCTTCAAAACAATTGCTATGAAAAAATGGAAGAGAAAATGAAAGGCTTTACACAGGTGTCCTTTTAAATTATAAACTCCATTCAGACATTAAAAATATTTTTGTACACATTTTATGTACGCAGATTTTCTCATGCAGTTTTTTAGTTAACAGACGCCTAGACTCAAGTCAACAACAACCTGATAAAGGTCTTCCCTGTTTTTGCCATCCATCACAAGCTCCTGAGGTTAGTCTGCTCCAAGAAGGTATCCGGGTGCCCTGTTGCCTCATGAGGAATATGTCAGTCAGAAGTATGCAGATATTTGGTTTACACACGCATCTGACTCTCTTCTCTCCCTGGCATTATCTAGTCCCAGATCTCTTATAAACTATCAACAAGTTTCCAGAAGTTGATCTTCAGAACGTGTTTACACCAGGCTTACTCTAGTGCTTTTCTTTGATTCCTTCATTAGCTAATCTCCCCTCAATCTGCCCCACCTTTGGCACAACACTTTGGGGGCCGTGTTGCTCAGGACTTTATGTTATGTAGGCAAAAGTGCAGCTTCAGAAACAGATTCAGGGTCTGTAAGTTTCATTCCATAAATTAGTTCTAATTCTTGGCAGGTTGTGTTTCATGTGCATCAAGTCATGGCAGTGTTGACATAGATGTTAGAAATGCACTCTGAGATGGTCAAATGTCATAATGAAAAGTGTCTTTTCACTTATAAAGTGAATGCTGAAGAGAACATATGAATATCGACGGTTCTGTGACACCTGGTTGCTTTTACATTTAATACCATTTCATATGTGGAGTCCTGACATGGCAGGAAGAGCACATGTGCCCCCTGAGATTTGACGTGCCGTGCTGGTATATAAAATATGGTACTGGAGTTTCAAGAGTGGAAGACTTTCCCAAAGACAGGAGGGTGAATTGAATTGACTAGCTTTGGAAAATAAGAAAGTAGTAAGTCAGGTAACTCCTTCCGCCAATGTTGAACCGTCCCCAGGATGTTGTATATCCATTCGATTAACAGTGTTTCTGTAATTTACCTGCTTGACACTGTTAAAAGGAATTACTTTTGAATGGTAACCGCTCTGAAAGTCTAAGGGCAATGCAGATCCATCACAACAGTTACCCAACATCGCAGGTGTGTTTCACATTTAAAACCAATGAGGTGCAAGTAAGCTTAGATTTTTACCTAGCCAGACTTTCTCATTTTATAGAAAATAAAGTGAATTCCAGAAAGGCTAAATAATATACTCAGAGCCCACTGTTATACACAAAAAATAACATTATTAGTTGTGTATCCTGTTATAACCAAGCTGAAACATATACATTAATTATTACAAATGGGGATGACTACCAGTACTTCCAGTAGACCTTTTCCTAATATCTAGTGTATTGCCCACAAATATTCCTTCAAACTGGCTATGAGTCAAAAGATACACTTTTTAATGATTTAGGAGGAAGAGCGTATTTGTTATTGTCCAGTGTGAAAGAAGCTGTCCTGCTCCGCTGCTGCCCAGGCACAGTGAAACCGTCTCCCGGTGCCTCACATGGGCTGTCACACACCATGTCTTTATGACTGCTTGTCCCGCAGCTAATCCCAATGTCCATGGACTGGGATGTGATGCAGACTTCTTGCTCCTGAAAGCACTTCGCTTCCACTATATATGCTTTAGATGATGGCAGAATGAAATGAGTCTACGCAAAGGTTGACTACGATTACTCATTATTTAAGAATAATTTTTTAAAAACCTATTAAAAGCGTGAGGTGACTGCATTCTTGTGGGATGGTTTGCTACGTTACAAAAAAAGCATGACATGATTTGCCTCTGTAGTCTATACGTTCTCCCCTTTACAACCTGCAATCCTGTCCACTCTCCACTCAAGTTGCCAAGCCTAGGGTTCATAACAAAAGCACGCTATTGATGCCATCCTGGAATGCACTTGGCATTAGGACTTCCTGCAACCGGCATACAGGAATGCGGTAGTGGGTGATATGCAGCATGATGTGTGATCTCTGACATTCCTTATAATTCTTCTGTTCTCATCTCCTGTTTTTCCTTTCTATTTCAATTACTTTGAGCAGCATCAAGAAAAAATTACCAATCCACCAAAATGAGTAAGTCCCCTGTGAAGCCATGAAATGCTTGCTCTACATGATGCCATTTCATGCTTCTACATCCTAAACTCTGACCATTTTCTCCTCTGGGAAAAATGTCAAGTTTGGGTGTCAACAGCTCTCATTACTGACTAATCACTAGAACCTGAATTGGAAAAGCTAACAAGATCTAGCTGAGTTTACAGTTTGTTTTTAGAAAGAGCTTTAAAAAAAAAAAGCAACCAGATGCTAACAACCCCACGTTGCAAGGCCTGTGTACATGCACTGATTTTCATTTTTGTTTATCCTCCTTTTACTTGCCCCTCACTCAGATCTCTCCCGGTGCTCTTTCCTTTCCTGACTCGGCTGTTCTCTGCCAACAGACTGGCCCACCCTGAAGGCAGCCTACCAGACCTTGCCATGATGAATCTGACCGCCAGCCTGGAGAAGCCCGGCTTGAAGAGGCTGACTGAGTCTGGGGAGGACAAACCAGATGGATGCCCCGAAAAGGCTGAGCTTGGGAAAGACAGTGAAGGGGAGGAGGAGGAGGAGGAAGAGGAGGAGGAGGAAGAAGAGGAGGAAGAGACATCAGGTAACCCTCCCACTACCAGTAGCTGCTCAGAATCCTGGCTGACAGACACCGTGAATGAAACTGACATGTTCCAGATGGATATATATATGATCCAGTCTGAAATAAAAATTGGGGTGTGGTCTTTTTTTGCTATTGTTACCATATTCCAGTTCCAGTTTTTCCCATAATTTCCATGTGATTCGGAAAGAAGAGAGAAGATGGCTGGTTTCCAAATGGCTGACCTGCCAGAGATCAGTGATCCTGGCCAGAGGCAGAGAGGCGAGGCTCTAACCTCTATTCAGCACAACACCCGGGCAGGACATTTCCTACCAGCAGCAGAGGCATGCAGTTGTGTAGAATTTCAGAAAGTTCTAGACAGGGCCTTTGCAAATGCATTCTCAAAAAAGCCAGTCTGGGCCTTCTCCAGGGAACTGGTAATTGAGAACATATTTGTAATTCAGTCCTAATGTTTCAGGACCTGGGAACCGGTGGAGCACATGAGCTACGGAATAATTATCATTTCAAGCCAACTCCTAGAGGTGTTTTTCTTGTCATTGTTATTTTAGGTTTCTCCCTCCTTATTCTTCAGGCTTTTTTTCCTATTTTTCTCCATAGACTTGAAATAACATTTAATAGGGCATTACAGAGAACTGGACCACCAGTGGTCAGGACGCCTTATCTGACAGCAAGCAGAAAAGACGGAGTGTTTACTTGTTTAGCACCTCCCAGACCAGTTCGGAGGAAAGATTGTGTAGCCTTTGGGGTGGCATTCTAGGGCGTGATGGTGACATGCTGCACTTGCCTTTGCTGGTGCTCTGTGCTTTACTAGATTAGAAAATGAAAAAGCACAAGGCAGAAGATCCCTCCCAAAGGCGCACTCCCCAAAACCTAGTTCTCTTTACGCCCTCATCTAAGCAGACCCCAAGAGACTCCCAGAACTGCCCTTTCTATATCTAAGGAGTGGCTGTTCTCAGGGTGAAGGACCACCAAGCTTGATGGGACCAAGGACCCAGGACTAAGATTTGCTGTCCCACGTTATGAAGGTTTTGAGCTTCACTAATAGGATCTCACTAAAAATTGGATTCCACTTTTTCTGGCACTCCCCCAGATACCTGCCATCTACACCTCCCAATTATTCTCAGTTATGACTGAAATCTTTGTATCAACTCTTAATCTGAGTCACTTTGTAAATAACCATTTTTCACGATGACTGAAACCTTATTTAAACTTTTCAAACAAAGTATGACTGTTACAAGCACCCCAAACATGAGAAGAAGCTACTTGGATACACCCAGGTCTTCATCTGTCTGGGCTCATGAGCTTTTGTCTGCATGAGTGGTGACGTGTGCCAATGCCACAAAATGCTTCTGTCCTGACTTCCATTCAGATGAATTGGGACAGCTCTTCCAGACAGAAGCATGACCCCAGTCTGCAAAATAGTACTACTTGGCACAAGGTAGAAAGAAGGAAATGACTAATTTGCTTAAAAATTATGATTAGAAGTCATCTGTCCACATTTCATGAACTGGGACCAGGTCATTTAGACCCTGTTTCATTCTCAGATTTGAAGAGGAACAGGCTCTCGCTGCCTGGCTTGCTGCTCCAGGGCCACTGGTGAGCTTTTAGCCATGTGCTCATTCAGCCATGGGGGGAATGAAACTGGAACTTATAGAAGCATGGTTTGGGCAAGAAAAATGTCATTTAGAGGGAGCTCAGTTACTGAATATTCCCAAGAAATGAGGGAATTCTATATCTCAGCCTTAAAAGTAAATAAGGTCAGAATTCTTCACACTAATTTAACAACAGGTGGATAAAAAAAACCTTGTCCCTCAGTATATGGTGTCTAAGTCATCATGATGTGGGATTCTTAGACTGCCCTTCCTCCAGATTTTGATATTCTTAGAATTCATCCACTGTTATTTTGCAGTTTCTCATTCCAATCTGAAGGCTATAAGATATACTTTAAGTAATAATGAAAAAAAAAACACCACAACTTTTTATGCTCTTGGGCATATTTACTATTTTGCAGATTTAAGAAACAAGTGGCATCTGGTGATTGACCGCCTCACTGTGCTCTTCTTAAAATTCCTGGAATACTTTCACAAACTACAGGTGTTCATGTGGTGGATTTTGGAGTTGCACATCATCAAAATTGTCTCATCATACATCATCTGGGTCTCTGTGAAAGAGGCAAGTGATCCTTTGTTGTATCTTCAGGCCAAGCAGAACCCTAGTGTATCAACATTTCCCATTTCCAACTGTCCATAATCTTTTAAGGCATAATTCCCAGTACCTTAGAACATCAAGGCTCTAAAATGGCATCTACCCTTTGACATACAGAAAATCAAATGGCAGCTGCCCTGAGAAATGGGAGAGATCGCAGGGCAGAAAGAGGCTCCTGGCTTAGTTCCTGAGTGGCTTGGTCATGTCAGAAAGGCTACTTCTTTTCACGTAGTCTTTAGTGGAAGTGTGTGAGAGCAGGCTGCTCTTCTGCAGAACTGTGGAAATCTATCTCCATAAACTCTGTTTGAGGAGAGCAAGAATATTCGATTTTACCAAGAGTATTCCAGTTACCAACACGTAAACTCAGCTTCCCAAATTTAATAACTGTGCGGTAAAGCTACCTTGTTGGTTATTGGGTGTTTCAACATCGTATTGCAGTTCGGTTTTCTCGTTTGGAAAGAGGAGAGGCATCATTCAGCCAATAATTCTATCATGGTACCACGGAGAGATCAGCTCTTTCAGTCTATTCAGCAGATAATTTCTGCATGTTTCTGATCTGCCCAGACTAATTTTGAGTGACAATTCAAAGAATCTTTACCCTATAAAAATTGAGTCAGGGAACTACTGCCTCTAATTTTTAAAAAGTTAATAATAACATCGTATTACAACCACAACACCTTAAACCTAAAATATTCACGAGAAGGTCACGAAGGGATGAACCTTAATTTGAGCTCCCCAGCCTAAACTAGAGTTTTCTCCATTTTATACAAACCATCTGGAATGGATCTGTGACCACTGCCTGATGGGAACAAAAAACAGAAACTGCTCTCCCTGAGAGATTTATAGAAGAAAGTGACATACGCTCCATTGTGAACTGTCTCCACATTAATTAGAATTAAAATCCAGCCTAACGTGTACTCACTGAGGAAAAAGAAGTTTAAGCACTTTAACTGTGAGGTAAATTTGCCAGTTCAGACAGAATTGAAGGTCAGAGTATTAAAGCACCAATGAAGGGGCACCTGGGTGGCTCCAGTGTATCTGACCCTCAGCTTCAGCTCAGGTCATGATCCCGCAGTTCGGGAGTCTGACCCCTTCATCAGACTCTGCTGAGCGCTCAGGGCCTGCTTGTGATTCTGTCTCCCACTCTCTCTGCCCCTTCCCCTCTCGCTTTCTAGTTCTCTCTCAAAATTAGGATAAGAAAACTTTTTTTAAAAAAAGAGCAATGAAGAAGGGCAAGAGAAGGCATTTGCCTAAAAACCATAAAGGCTATTTCTGAATTAACCAAATCTGATGCCTGGATATCTTCTGCTGCATGAGAAGTTGTTGCAGAGAAGATAATATTGTGATGGGCCTAGGCGTTTCATGAAAGAAATTAACATTATTAGGGCACAGAGGATCCACTCTGAAATCTGTCCTACGAGTTCAGATATAAAGAGTTAAATGACACCCCTTTATTATAAATCCTAAATGGAAGGCAGGCATGTGTTTGTTAAAATCATCTTAATGAATCCCAAGAACGCCTTGTTAATAGACTATCAAGTAGATAAAGCATCACAATCTGCTCACCCTGTTAGACTAGTGGAAAAACAGTGTTTGATAGCACGTGACCATTTCCTTCTCTCGGGTCCATACGTTGTGCACACTTCCAGAATTGTCTTTCCTAATTCCACCTCTTTCACTTATAACTTTGAAACACATCCGAGTCTCCTGGATCAGAATTCTGCCCCCACTGCAGCTAGCACTTGTCCCCTTGTTGTGAGATGGTCAGCCCCCCAGGTATCAGCCCAGTTTCCCCTGCTGTCATCCCCACCACTTGACGGGTTTCCAGCCCCGACACTGGCTCCCCTTGCCTGGGTGAGGCTTGGACGTCACAAGGTCTCCCCTATCTGCACGCTGACTTTGGTCTCTTGGCTCCCTTCATTGCTGATGATCATTAAGGTCACTGGAATATTGAGGATCAGAACATATGGGATGGAATCATAAAACACACTTTACTTTGGACCTCTGCTGTCCCTTCTATATGTATTCTACACAGAAATCTTCTCTGTGGCCCTGAGTCCTAGACGCTTTCTGATCATTCCTCGGTAATAGAAAGTACTGCCAGTTACCTCAGGGAGCAATAGAATCTCACTTCATTAATTAGACGTGCCCAGCCACAGAACCGAATCAAACTCTGACCTCTCTCTTTTTTTTTTAAATGAAGGTGAAGTGTTTTTATGTTTTTATCTTTTTTAAAGATCTTTTTAAATTTAAATTCCAGTCAGTTAGCATACAATGTAGTATTAGTTTCAGGTGTACAATACAGTAATTCAGCCCTTCCCGACAATACCCGGTGCTCTTCACAACAAGTGCCCTCCTTGAACCCCATCGTCTATTTCATCCACCCACCCCCCACCCCAGCCCCTCTGGTAACTGTCAGTTTGTTCTCTGTAGTTAAGAGTGTGTTTCTTGGTTTGCCTCTCTTTCTCCTTTTTCCCCCTTTACTCATTTGTTTTCTTAAATTCTACATATGAGTAAAATTATATGGTATTTGTCTTTCTCTGACTTATTTCACTTAGCATAATACTCTCTAGCTCCATCCATGTCACTGCAAATAGCAAGATTTCATTCTTTTTTATGACTGAGTAATATTCCTGTATGTGATGCATGCAGATCTATCTATCTATCTATCTTTATATTTATATACATTATATATGTAATATATATATGTTTATCCATTCATCAGTCATTGGATAGCTACTTGGTCTGTTTCTATAATTAGGGTGTTGTAGGTAATGCTGTTATAAATACCATGATGCATCTATCCCTTTAAATTAGTATTTTTGTATTCTTTGGGTAAATACCTAGTAGTGCAGTTGCTGACTCCTAGAGCAGTTCTCTTTTCAACTTGCTGAGGAATTTCCATACTGTTTTCCACAGTGGCTGTAGCAGTTTGCATTCCCACCAGCAGTGTAAGAGGGTTCCCCTTTCTCCACATCCTCGCCAACACCTAAACTCTGATCTCTTACCAGAAGCAACTCCTTTTCTAGTGACTTCTTTCTTTCTCACACACACCTCCCTTCCCTCCCTGCCTTCCTTCTTACTCACACTTCCAGCGAACTAACTTCTGTTATGTGGCCTCCTGGGCTGAACCATAGCCTCAGGCAGGAATGGTGGTGTGCTGTCATAGGAGGGCCTCACACTGGGCTGGAGGTGATCAAATTTCCCCTTTCTCTCATGGGGCCCTCTACCTCCTGGTTTTTCAGCATTCTTTCCTTCTGGACACTTCCACTGGAGTCTCATCACCTGTGCAGCCAGTGTCCCTGAGTGGGACTTAGAATAGCTCTGGGCACACTCTCTCTCTCTCTCTCTCTCTCTCTCTCTCTCTCTCTCTCTCTCTCTTATGCTTCGGGTCCAATGGCAGCACTCACACTGCTAGTGTATGTGGTCCGTCCTCAGGAGGCAACTCCTGTGCCTAGTCACCAGATCCCTCGCAGCTGGATGTCCTGGGTGAAGGTGGACATCAGTGTCCAGACCCCAGAGTACACACATCAGCATGTCTGCGTAGTGCTGCTTGGAGCTCCTCACTTGCTTGGGGTTTGGGTAGAGAATGTAGCTTCCTTCCCACCCCACCATCTTATAAGGGGGACTGACAGAAGGACCCTTCACAAGGAAATTTCTTCACACCTCCTCCGGCTGTCTTCACCATCTTGACCCATCTATACCCTCTCAGAGCACTTTAAAGACCTCTAAATGGTTTCCCATCAACTCTTTTGATTTGAAATGTCTACATGGCTGGCTAGCACTTCATTTTGGAATGTTTTGCTTCTATCCATTCTATGTCAGTACCTCATGAGGCTTCAACTGAAGTCTTTCTATACTGTGTACAGTTGGGGAAGAAAGACAACCATTGACTCTTGTAAGGAGCCATGTGCCAATCCAGGCTATGAGGTGTCTGAATCTTATCTGTTATAACACAGGGTATGGAGGTTCTCATGGGGGGTATGGGCCAAAGGAGAACTATGTCACACAATTCCAGGGACAGTGTTCACCTGTGAACATCACCCCCTAACATTGTGCACCTCCAAGTTGCTGATTTATACCTGCAGGGGCCTCTTCTGCTTTGAAGGCTTAGCTTGTCCTCAACCAAAGAAGCCCATCAGCAATGACATTTGCTACATATCTTTTCTATTCGTAGCTTATTAATTTTCATTAGTGCAAAAGATACTCTTTCTCAAACATTACTGATCAGTAAATGGCAAAATGAGAACAAAGTCAACAACCCCAGTGAAGTCTTCACCCTTATCCAGGGTCATCAGCAAGGCCGTTTGTTTTCACAAACTTTTGGGGTCATTTCTCAGGTCATTTTGGAGTCAAACATTAAACCTTTCCAATGTTATCATCATGGGCATCATGAGGAAGAAGAGGCCCTGAGAAAGAATGTGTTTTAGAGGCCTTTGTTTTTAAGTTTATTTATTTTGAGAGACAGAAACAGAGAGTGAGTGGGGGGGATGGGCAAAGAGAAAGGAGAGAGAATCCCAGGCAGGCCCTAGGCGGTCAGCGCAGAGCCAAACAGGGAGACGTGGGACTCGAAATCATGAACCATGGGATCATGACCTAAGCCACAACCAAAGGTCAGATGCTTAACCAACTAAGCCACCCAGGTACCCTAACAGAAGCCTTTCCTTTACATCAGCCTCTCTTACCAGAGCAATGCCACTTAGGAAGGACCTAGATTTTAAATATATATAATATTGTCTTCTTTTTGTATATGCAACTATATTTCTAGAAAGCTCTGAGAGATCAGGTTATTCTTTGAGGAAGGGACTACATCCTTATTTTAGTCCCTGAGCAGCTTCCCCAGGCACTGGACAATTGTGGAAGGTCAATAAATGTTTACTGAGTGAAAGAAATAAATAAAACAACCTTGAAAGCTTCAGATTTCCCCCAGATGTCAGTTGATGGTTCATTAGGATTCCCACTTTTACTCACCATTTATTTAACCTTTGTTCTATACTTAAACTAAATTACAGTAAACTGAATGCTTATACTGTGCCAGACATTGGCACAGAGGCATGAAAGACAAATTTCTTGTCTCCACTCCTGGTCTGATGGTCAAGGCTGGCAAATGCAGCCAAAGTCACATTAGTGGCTAGATTAGAGGGGTCCCCAGGAGGCTGTGGGTACAAGAGAAGGGTGCCATGCAGTTATGTATCACTGTGAAGGTGGTCACTGCAGTTGCAGGTGCTCTGAGGGAGGCGGCCAGCTGGGCTGCACACAGCCGTGGAGCCATAGTTCCCAGGGACCCCTCTCTCAGGACCGTGGCCTCAAGCCTTACAAGCTTACATTCAGAGAAAATGGCAATTTGTGAAAAAATGTTTTGTGAGGAAGGCATGTGGCATAAACGTACTTCCCCAAATTGCTTGATAATAAGAATCACTTGTTAGATACGTAGATGACCAGGTCTTCCCTACAAATTATGGCTCATCAGATAGTGGTTGGGTTCCATGTATGTGTCTTTGTTTTTTTCTTTTTAAAGTACATACCATGAGATTCCTACCATCAGGGAAAGAATGAAGCCATTATCAACCATGATTGTATGGAACAAAGTATAGTGCTTCTCCAAATCCCTGTTTTCCAACCTCCCAGATGCTGTTCAGTCCTCATTTTCATGATTCTCTATGACATTGATTACTGACAATAATTTCCTTGTCCTTGAAGAGCTTTTGTCATCTTCCAAAACAGCACACTTCTCTGGCCTCCCTTCTGCCTCATTCATAGACTCCTTCTCTTCCTAGCAACTCTTCTCATCTCTAGGTTTCATCTGCAGCCCCGTTTTCTGATTCTAGACCCCATGTGGGTGGTCTCCTGAGCTCCTGTGGTTCACTTGCTATCTACATGCAAGAATTGCCTTCATAAATCTATGCCTTCTTCCCGTCCAGTCTTTGAATTCCAGGCCCATTTCTCCAAGTGACAGCTGGACATGATCTCATCCCTGAGTGTCCCCAAAGCACCTTCAACTAAATATGTCTAAAACTGAGCTCCCTACCTCCACATCAGTTCCCTATTAGATTACTCTACCAGATGTCCAACCCTGTTCCAATCTCTTCTCCTGCCAGTATGTAGTCCATCATGCAGCCAGAACATCTTCCTGGTGCATAAATGTGATCATGTTAATCCTCAACTGGAAAACCTTCGACAGCTCTCTGGTCCTCACAAGCATGAGATATAGGACCTTCATGATCTGGCCCTAGAGCTCTTCATCATTTTCCTTCCCAAACACCCTAGCCTAGGTGGATCCCAAAGCCTTCTGAAGGGAACCTGATCACACTCCCCTCATAGTGAGCCGCTTGCTGCTGCAAGGACATCCCCTCCGTGCCCTCCCTCTCCAGAAGGCCCCACAGCTGCACTTCCTCTGCCTGGCCGACTCCTATTTGTACCTCCAGCCTCAGTTTAGATTGAATGCCCTTGAGCAATCTTCCCTAATCTCTGACTAGCCAATCAGCCCTGTGCCCCCATGGAGCCAACATCAGTGTAGGCAGACATCCCCTCTACCATATTGTCATGAGCTGTTTATGCAGTTCTAGCTTGCACTGCCTCATACTTTTCTTGAGGCCAGGAATCCACCCAGGATATGCTACTTTGTACCTAGTTAAGACTTAATAAAATATATCTTTTCTTCTCTTTCTGTAACACTCAAAAGATGTAGAGGTCTATGTAAATTCATTGTGCTGTTTTTATACTCAGTGCCTTAAATACACAATAAAAAGAATAACAAAGAGACTTAATGTCATAAATAGCTTTACTAGGCTTACAGAATTAATTGAGGAGGAAAGAAATGTTTTTTAATATCCCAGTTAACATGACACTTACCAATGACTGAGGCTGAGTCACTTAGCCTATCAAACTATTTTGTTAAAATGTAACATTTATTGTGTTTGTGAGTGTTGTATAGTTCAGAGGCCAATATTTCTTTCCTCAATTAATTCTGTAAGGCAGTTCTTACTACCCTAATATTTCAGCCCTTAATTCCCAGAGAAGTGCCTTGCCTTGGGCAGCAACAAATCATTAGTTAGAAAAGTAGTAGCTAACAAATTACAGAATTAAATACTGCCCTGGAGTCTCCACATTTCTTGTTTCTTAGTTTTGTAGGCCAAACAGGTGTACATGCTTTTTATAGCCCCTAGTGTGCTTAGCTCTTAGTACATGTTGAATTTTATCAATTGAGTGCATGCTGCTAATGTTAATTAATTCATGCTGATCATTTTAAATGTTCTTAGGACATTACTTTAAGAACATTAAGATATTATTTTAATCGTTAATCACATGAGTGTTTTCCATGGATGAGTAAGATGGCTGTGCTTCTACATTGTTCAGTGAACCATTAGCTATGGAGAAGAGTTGGAAATGAGTGGACCTATCACCCGATTGATAAACATGCATGCAGTCTAAAACCAAGCTGAAGCCTTCCCTCTTTACACCTGCCCCCTCCCCCCACAGGATCACATCTCAGTAGTGGCACATCGTCTTCTCAAGGCTCTGGCTCCCAAGCCAGAAACCTGGGAGGCATTCTTACGCCTCCTCCTTTACCCCAACCACCACCACCTCCAAACCAACCAGTCAGCATCTCCGGCTAGCTTTACTGCCCATCTCAAATCTGTGACTCCTCCCCATCTCTGCTCCACTGCCCTCGTTTGGGCTCTGGTCATGTTCTCCTGGCAACACATGTCAGCTGGTGTCCTGACCTCTCATTGAACCTCATTGATGTACCTTCATTCTTCAATTATACTTATTTCACCAAATGAAAGTCTTTCTTTAATATTTTCCCTGAAAAGTCTTGGCTCTCTATTTTCTGCCCAAAGGCTCATATGCCATAGCATCGTTTAAAAAAGGTCCATCAAAGTGCGGTTCCCAGCTGCATCCCCAGCCTTATTTACTGCTGCAACTCACTGTGTTCAACTCTAGAATTTCCAGTTGTTTGTGGTCACCTGTCCCTACCATGCCACTTCATGCTTTCCTGCCTTTTCTTGTACATCCTTTACCTGGAATACACTTCTCATCTTTCTTGGCCTAGCTGGCTTTATGCATCTTTCAAGGCTTAGCTCAGGCAGTAGCTCTTCCAGGAAATGCTCTGGAAGTTCCAGATTGGGCCAAGGATCCCTTCTGGATATTCTCATAGGAGCTATTACAGTTGAGCCACTGCTACGGTACATTGACATTTCCTGGTTATGTATCTTTCTGCCATACGAGATGTCCCCACACATACACATGTAGGGCAATGCCCTGCACATGCTAGGAACTCAAACTCTGCTGAACTGAATAAATCAAGTGGCCACACTGTGTGGATGTTATGTTATATTATGTATTTTTGTCCCCATTTTTGATTTTATGTTTTCAGGTGTCACTGTTCAACTATGTATTTTTGATTTCTTGGGCTTTTGCTCTGCCATACGCCAAGCTACGCCGTCTGGCTTCAAGTGTCTGCACTGTCTGGACGTGTGTGATCATCGTCTGCAAAATGTTGTACCAGCTGCAAACCATTAAGCCTGAGAACTTTTCTGTTAACTGTTCCTTGGTGAGCCTCAAAGACCGGGGACTCTTCGTGACTAGGGCTTAGGGAAGAGAGGCTGTTAGTGGGAAACCCGTATGCCCAAGCACATTCTGCCTGGCCTTTCAGTCACGTCAGCCATGCTGGATATGTCCTGACCCTTCTTTTCTCATGCTAAGATCTTTCCCCTGGAGTGGCCTTCCCCTGCCTGCCCCCTCATATCCCTTTGCTCAAAGCTGAAGGAGAGAAATTTGAACTCTTCCAATCTGTGCAGCCATTTTTTAACTCCCTATTCTCTTGTTTTTCAGCCAAATGAAAACCAAACAAATATACCCATCCACCAGTTGAACAAGTCTCAACTCTACAATGCTCCTATTGACCCAACAGAATGGGTTGGCCTGAGGAAATCTTCCCCTCTGCTCGTCTACCTGAGGGTAAGGCCTCTGTCATACTTCGCTTGTGCCTCTGAGCAGTTAATGCCTAAGATCCTTTGCCTTGAGACCTCTGATATCACATGATAATAACCTCACCTTTCTATGTAACATTTGGAATCACCTTTGAAACAAATGACCAAACATTACCATCAATGTCACGTTGTACCAAAAAGAAATTGGTCAAGTACTCTGAGAGTAATTGAATAAAGTATAACAAATCTAATATTATTTTGAATATGATATTACCACTAAAAGATTGTAGATTGATACTGTCAGATGTTGAAAAATGTCCAAAATATATTAATTTTTTTAAGATAACAAATTTCATCATATGATCTCTTCTAGATGCAAAGGAAAATATTGAGTAAAATATACCAAATTGTATGAAGTGATTATTTCTGAGAAGCAAGTATAGAATTATGAAAAATTTTGCTTTCTAAGTTCTGTTTCTCTATGTTTAGTCAAAGATATATATTATATTTAAAGGTAATACAATTTTAAACAGCATATGTTTGAAAAGAAATTTTGCAACCAGTCCTAACAAACATAAAGCAATATATACTTCAGACTCTTCCCATTTTACTTTGATGGATGACCTGAGTGGTCTTCCTAACACACTGACAGAAGCACTTAAAATCAAAGCATTTATACTCAACACCAGGAATTTTTAAATGTATGAAGCATCCCGTTTTTGTGTGTAGCTTTCTTTTTTTCTCTCATATGACAGACATTTGAAGCAATACAAATGCTATCCACCAGCAAGACCTATTATTATAAGTGTAACAGGAGCTGGTATTTGAAAACAGTGACCAGAACCGTGTCTGGCACATAAGGTTCCATAAATGTTAACTATTTTCGGTGTGATTATGATTATTTTGTCGTAAGCAGCATGGTTGTCAGTGTGCAGCTCTCTCTGGCCAGATTTCCAAAGTGTTAAAAGATTTTCACTCCAGCTTTAGCTTGTTCCCCAGATGGCCCTGTACTCTTTTACACCTTTACTTGCAAACGAGGTGGGACCACTGTCCCCACACAACTGGTCACTGCGTCTTCCCATGGGTAGTATACCTTTCCAGAAACAGGTATGAGCATCACCAGCCTTCTGTCTAGAGATTCTAAATCCTAGCATCATGGGAATTACCTGATTGGCATAATGCACATAACTCCACCTCATTACCGTGCCATAGGGAAAATGAACATAGAATCCAAGGCTTTTATAGAGGAGGGGATTTTTTAAAGCAATGCTCTTCTAGACACCACGAATGGGGGGAAAAATGGCATATTATGGATATTGTTTAAAATTACCAAGCTAAAATGTTTGGCTTGCATAACTGTTTTCTTGCTTTGTAGAATAATCTGCTGATGCTGGCCATTCTGGCCTTTGAGGTTACAATTTACCGCCATCAGGAGTACTATCGAGGTCGAAACAGCCTCACAGCCCCTGTGTCTAAAACCATCTTTCATGACATTACAAGACTCCATCTAGATGATGGACTTATCAATTGTGCCAAATATTTCATAAATTACTTCTTCTACAAGTTTGGTCTGGAGGTGAGTTTCTTTGCTGACATTTTTTTTTTCTGTTTTCTGTGAAAATTCCAATCACTGTTTTTGGCCAGTTGGCCAGTGGACCTTACTGGTACATCTCCATGCTGCGATGACTGAGTTCTTGAGAGCAGCAGGAAAAGATTCTCCCGAAGGGTTAACGTGGCCTGGCTGCAAGTGTTCTAAGACCAAGGCCAGTGCTTCATACTCTGCAACAGTGAACTTGGCCTCTCTGGATCTCTGTGGCCTTACATATAGATGCATAAATATCACTTTGTCATTTTAACTGGTTTCTTTAATATGTTGCAAATCTTTGTGTTCTGTACACTCATTCTGAAAGTTTAACTTGAGCCAAAATGAACTGCTTTGACCTGAAAGGGTTGTGGTAGGTGCCTGTCTCTTAACAGAGCAAATTTGGAACACAAAGAAGAGATCATAGCTGCTAATAAGTGTCTTATTAGCAGTGATGTGACCAGTCTTTCCGTTGGCAGTAATTTATATGCTATTTCAGTCTTCATGCTGAAAGACACCCCAAAGAGGCAAGACTTGGTGAGTGTGTGTAGACAGACCTGCCCTCAGGAATGCAGGTCTCTGAGACACCCGCCCAGAGCTGACAGGTGACACCACTCCCCTTCCCTGTAAATCTGATTTTTTTTTGCTTCTTTTCATCCTTATGCAGACCTGTTTCCTAATGTCAGTTAACGTAATCGGTCAGCGAATGGATTTCTATGCCATGATTCACGCCTGCTGGCTGATCGCTGTCTTGTATCGGCGCAGAAGAAAGGCCATTGCGGAAATCTGGCCCAAGTACTGCTGCTTCCTGGCATGCATCATCACCTTCCAGTATTTCATCTGCATTGGCGTCCCTCCGGCTCCTTGCAGGGGTGAGTGGGCCCTCCCCAGGAGCCTGCTGCTCTTGTAATCAGCCCTTGTGTTGCGGACAGTTGGGGCAAGGGCACTGAAGTGTATTGATTTTGCGCTTTACCACTTCCCTCCCTGCAGATTACCCGTGGAGATTCAAGGGTGCTAGCTTCAACGACAATATCATAAAGTGGCTATACTTCCCAGACTTCATCGTGCGGCCCAACCCCGTGTTTCTCGTCTGTAAGTGTTGCAGCCTGGGGCCGCAGAGCACTGGGGTTTGGTTTTCTCTTTGTGAATCCTTCTTCGTGTGTTATGCATTAGTGCCCCCCCTTCTTTCACTGCACTTTGTGATCATGTAAAAGCTTGTCTGGATGCATTAATATCACAGGTCCTTAATGGCTTCTACTTGCCCTCTTACATTTGCAAAATTAATAAATAAACATTGGAAATACCATATCCACTTCCATGATTTTACTGCCCCCCCCACACACACATACCCACTCTCCACCCCATCCCCCAGCCCCGCACACACCTCTACTCCTTCACCTTCCAGCAGGTAGACTACAGAGGGAGGCCTTGTATTTTGTGAGGAGGTTATTTTAGGCCGCCATCACAGACAGAGCAAAGCTAAAGTGGAGAGCGTAGAAGCCAGGAAAACACTGCCCAAACAGCAGTTGCTCAAGAGCTGGGTTCTAGCCCCTGGCCCTTCTCAGGGCAGGCTGATGGTCCTAAGGTTGGAGCAGCCCCACCTACGATGAGAGGGTCACCTACAGAAGGACCGTGCTGCCTCTGCAGACTCAGGTTGAATGTCAAGTACAGTGAAGCCACTTGGAGCTGGAAGCTGCCAGTCTATAACTGGCCACGATCTTCATCTGCGCTCTCTGCCTTCATTGCCATGTTCACTCTGGGAAGGGTCTCGTTACAAACAACGCGGGATCCCATAGAGGGTGAAAAAAAAACCGAAGTACCTGCCTTTACCATAAGTAAAAAGATAAAGATGGAGAAGTGTGGCCTCCTCAAAATTCTGATGGGAGATAAATGGAAATAAACTTAATCCCATAAGCAAGTCCTAAGACTAGTGATTATCACCTGATACTTGCACCCACCAATGTGCAGACAAAATCCAGACTCCCCCATGTCTGTGCCCCCCTCTTGTATCTTCCATGATGGGTGAAGTGGAACTTGGCCCCAAGACTGGAATCCAGGGAGAACTGCACACGGGGAACTTTGGAATCGTCACTCACTCAGGAGCGGGGGAGCTGCTCCTGTCTGGTGGTGACTGTTTGAGGTGACTCCGTGATCTCTCTGTCCTATCAGATGACTTCATGCTGCTCCTGTGTGCCTCCTTGCAAAGGCAGATCTTTGAGGATGAAAACAAGGCTGCAGTGCGGATCATGGCAGGGGACAATGTGGAGATCTGCATGAACCTCGATGCGGCCTCCTTCAGCCAGCACAACCCCGTGCCAGACTTCATTCACTGCAGGTGAGGGTAGCTGCGTGGGTCCAGGGCCACTTTGCACGTGTGTGTCACTTGAAGGACACACCTCCACTCACAGTTCTCTCTCCTCCATTCTTGGGAAACTGGGCACCTACCTGTACACACCAAGCTCAGAAATGCAGAGGGCTTAGCGGTCAGGAGGCTGAGTCTCAGAATTACAGTTCTGCTTCTGCTTTCCTCGGCATGAACCACACATGGCCCTGCTTTTTCCCTCCACTTTGTCACACACAAACTGACTGGTCCCCATGATACTGCTTCCTGGTGCTCCAGCAGAGACCCCCTGCTCTTATCCACTGTCCCTCATCTTTATCTTCTGTTCCAACTCCTCTTCACCCCTTGTTCCTCCTCATCCCCTGTTCCTCATCCTTGTCCCCTGTCCTTCTCCCCCTTCCCTTGTCCCTTTCCTGGCCTCCGTAGCCAGTGGGCATCATGGGAACCACAGCCTGTCCTGTGCTGGCACTCCCCCCATGTGCCATCTCCCTGGGTGTGTGGCTTTCCCCTTGCAGCAGCTTCTGTGTCCTCCACCATCTGCTGCAGTCTCAGTCTGGTGGCAGCCGATTTGAGCAGCTTGATCATCCCCTCTACACAGTGTGTGTCTGAACCTGACCGAATTTCTCACTGGGCATCCCTTCTGTGTTCTCTGGGTTCCCAGGTTCTCATGCTATTTTCACCTGATGCCACTTTCTGGTGGCATCTCACTGCCTCCAAATTCAACTCTCACAAACTAGCTCTGTCCCTGTGGTCAGAGATCTGACGGACTGGCGGGATTTCCTACACCTCCTCACTCGCTGGGCGCCTTTGGACTTGCTGATCCTCACTAACTGGCATCCACCCACCAGTTCTGCTCTCAGGGCCCAGGAGAGGCTGCACATCAGTGCACGGTGTGGAGAACAGTCTTGTACAAGCCAGTGTGCCTCTCCTCACCTCAGATCTGCTCCCCATCTTCTGACTCCCAGATATCGTGTTGCATGGGGTTATTATTTGAAGAATCTAAACCTGTTCCACCCCCAGTCTAAGAAATAGGAACTTAGGGCAAAGTCCACTTCTAACCTACTTCTGTGTATATGCCTGTCCCCTATTCTTACCGATGGTGTTTGGCCTGAACTGCATATGGTAGTGTTAGCAGCAGCAGTAACTGAGCGCTTGCAGTGTGCCAGGCTTTGTCCAGGTGTTTTACACAGATGAAGCTATCTTACCCTAACGACCCCCTATGACATATTATTACTGCCATTTTGTGGATCAGGATTCTGAACAAGGATTTGCACCCAGTCCACCTGGCTCCAATACCTGGGGGCTGAGGCCCTTCTGCGACCTCCTTAAGAGCTCAGCATGTACTGAACAAACCAATAAGTGAATTTGCTTTAAAATCATTAGCTACGTAGGGGCTCCTGTGTGGCTCAGTCAGTTAAGCATCTGACTCTGGATTGTGGCTCAGGTCATGATGTCATTGTGAGTTCAAAACCCATGTCAGGCTGTGCACTGACAGCATGGAGCCTGCTTGGTATTCTCTCTCTCCCTCTCTCTGTGCCTTGCCCCAACTTGTGCTCTCTGTCTCTCTTTCAAAAGAATTAAATAAACATAAATAAATAGTAAATAAATACATAAATAAAATTATAAATTATGTAGACCTATAGATACCTTCTAGGAATAATGTACTCCACTAACACTGATATAAGGTAGGACTTCACTTTCTACCTCTTCTCTGTGATACTAAGAGAAAAAAATCAGTGCAGTTTATCTTTTTTCGTATCCTAAAGGGAAAAAGACACGTATTCGACTCTACAGTGTACTTGTGAAAAACCTAAAGCATCAACAAGAAAACTTTTGTGCACCACTGATTTTTAAAGTGATATCTTTTCAAGATTGAATTATTTCAAGCTCTTAGTTCTGTTTCTCAGTTAGGACTGCCAGACAAGCGTGCATTAGGGAGTAACCTGTCACATACCACAGTCACGAACCGGAAGCTAGTAGGCCCTTGGCGGTGGGAGGCATGGAGTCCCACATACCCTCCCTATGGGCATGTGCTCAGTAGCTCTAGAAAGCAGCCTCTTAACCTCATTAAACACCACTAGGGCTCATTCGTCTGCTCTGGGGCCCATAAGGCTCCTCTTCAGAGCACCTTGACTAGAGTTTTCCAAATGACCCTCACAAGATTGGTCTTAAGATAACTGAGCATCAAACAGGTGAAGTGCTAAGGAGTGGAGGCCAGGACCCCTGGAGCAGGAAGGAGCAACAGCAGGCAAGGCAGGGAAGTCCCTGGAAAGCACATGGTGCTCTAACATACACATTTCTGTGCACACACACACTCAGAATGCCAGTAGGCTGATTCTGCTGACTCCAGAGCACGCGCGCATGCGCGCGCACACACACACACACACACACACACACACACACACACAGCAGAAGGCCCTGTGGGCATTCCGCTATTACATCTCATCTGAATGACTAATTTCACCTGCAATGCTCCTGGGATACTGACACGTACTGACATGGTATTCATTCTCCTTTGGGTATGAAGGTAAAGAAGGGTGAAATCGATCCAAGATGAACATTTCATGAAAACATTGTAAAGGATTGGGTATTTTACTCCCCCAAGGGTAATGTTGAAAAGTTTGCTTATCTGACAATGTACTTTTAGGAACAGCTTTTTCTAATGATGCTGGGTAATGGAGTCAGATTTTATCAAGAGATTACTTATTAACTCTTACAAAATAACAGCTCATTTATCAAATAACTGACCCATGATTGGTTCTGCTATGCTTCTGCCCTTACTTGGGAAGAGAAACAACCAAAGCAAAACCTCCAAGTTAAATGAGCTCCAGTTAAGCAAACACAGATGGGTCTTGGCCTGTAGGTACTACTTCCCTCAGCTGTCAGTGATCCGTGCTCCTAAGCTTCCAGAAGCTGCCATTTATTGCATAGTGAATGACCTGCATGCTTCCTGACTTTTTATCAGGAAGGTCACAGGGAAAAATGACTCCCAAAAAAAGGAATCTTGACTCCATCCAAGAGCCATCCAAAGACAGATTGTTGGACAGAGCCTACAAGCCTCACAATGACCATGTGTGCTCTGTGAGAATTACTTCTCATCTGCAAGGAAAGATTTCCATCCTCAGTAAGACGTGCGGATGTAACACAGATTTGTTTTGTCTATCAACTTCTAGTTCATTGAAAGGAATCCATTCTGGAGTGCCTGCGTGGCTCAGCCAGTTAAGCGGCCGACTTTGCCTCAGGTCATGATCTCACAGTTTCTGGGATCGAGCCCCACATCAAGCTCTGTGCTGACAGCTCAGAGCCTGGAACCTGCTTCCGATTCTGTGTCTCCCTCTCTCTCTGCCCCTCCCCTGCTTGCACTGTCTCTCTCTGTCTCTCAAAAATAAATAAATATAAAATATATATATTTTTTTAAAGAAAGGAATCTATTCTTCCCTTTTCTCTTGCTTCAGAAGCCATCTGTATCTTAGAATTTCTTTTGGCATATAATTATTCATGCCTCCTATAGGAAGATAGGGAGGAATTTTGAGTACTCCAGTAGTAGGCAGAAATTCCTGCTGTTTGTGGGAAATTTGGCCCAAATAAGACACTAATAAATGTTTTCACAACTTACCTATTTGTCTGTTATTAACTGAGTGAAGATTTCCTATAGACCAGGCATTGTTAAATGAAAGAGGAATACAGAACTCACAATATGACTTGCTTGCAAGGTGCTTCCATGAAGAGTCAAATGGATACTATAAACACTTACTCTCATTAACGTAGAATCTCTTGACTTAACTTTTTGTTTGTATCATTGACCTTTGATGGTTCGGTTTTGTTTTCCAGATCGTACTTAGACATGTCCAAAGTGATCATCTTCAGCTACCTCTTCTGGTTTGTCCTCACAATCATCTTCATCACGGGGACAACCAGAATCAGCATCTTTTGCATGGGTTACTTGGTGGCCTGCTTCTATTTCTTGCTCTTCGGGGGTGATTTGCTGCTGAAACCCATCAAGAGCATCCTGCGCTATTGGGACTGGCTGATTGCATACAACGTTTTTGTGATTACGATGAAAAACATATTGTCAGTAAGTGCCTCCCACTGCATAACACATTTGTGGTTTCAGCACAAGAGTAAACAATCCATTCAGTGGTTATTAAAAGCCCAATTGCCAGTCACCCAGCTCTCTTAAAAGCCCCAAATAAGATGCTGCAAACTCAGAATTCAAAGAACCATTTATTACTTTCATTTTGCCATATTAAGCGGAATCCCATTTGCTTACTTCCACCATCTCAGGGTCACGTGACAAGAGGATGTGTATTTGCATTCTAAAATGTATTTTTAAGTTAAAATTCCATTTCTTCTGAAGGATAATTTATCACCATTCACACTTTGTGCTGCAAAATGGCTCTTTTATGAGCTGAATTAGTCACTGAATCTCTTCCAAAGGCATATCATGTTGGCTTGCCTAGAAAGCATTATGGAAGTACCAAGTAAAATGAGCGTAGTTGTCTGTAACACGGTCGGGTGGGGAATGAGTCAGAACAGGCTATTGAATGCACGTTTCATGTACCTGTGAGATGTCAACACACAGGAGAACACAACTTTGTGGTTACCTCTGGGCAGAAGGGTCCTGATCAGGGCTCAGCTAAGCCAGTAGAGGGTGGAAGCAAAACACACATCCTTCCACTGCAAGATGTAGCTGCTCTGCTATTAAATATCCATGTTTCGGGGCACAACTTGTCCTCTGGCCTGGTGGGTAACTCAGACCGTCCACTAGTTATCCTAGGATTGCATCAAATGTTTGGATCACAGGACAGCTTTTAAATTATTTACTTGTTTCACGAAATTAAACGGCACCTTTCACGCCCTGAACAAGTTAATACATCTCCAGCTGGCCCTATGTCAAAGTCAGTCCTTGTGCCTGCTACTCCCTAGTGGTGACAGTGCATTAGAGGAGCCGTAATGTGAGAATTTCCTGCTTCTCACCCTCCTGGCTACTTAAAGATCAGCTCGCCAGGCAAGTCTACTATGAAGGCATTTAAAATTTTTTTGACACCTATATTGCTGTGTTTAGACGTCTTGGACAGCCACGTGTAGGTTGCCATGAATGTATATTCATGTCACTTACTTTGTCTAAGACCACTAAAATTTTGTTTAAGACCTATTGACAGTAAAAGTGACTTTTATGCAGCAATTTTACCCCATCGATCTTTATTTACATTTGGGGTAGTACTGAAAGTTCTTGGAGCGGGTATGAGACAGGACAACAGAACAACATTTCATTTAATATCCAGTCTCTTGGTGAGGGATCTGTTGCCAGAAGCTGATTCCTACAACCAGTCCTAAAAATTGTGTAGCTACAAAGTCCATTCATTTATTCATTCATTCATTCTGTAAACCTGCCCTGCAGACTTGTCCTTTGCTAGACATTATGTTTGCCTTGAAGAACTAGGTACAGTATTGCCTTCAAGTTTTACCCTAAGGAACTCACACTCTAAAAGGGAAGGCAAACCATCTTATTAGTTATTATAATATGGTCAGTTAATGCTAATGATCACAGCATCTTAGGAAACCAGAACAAAAAGAGGAGTGACTCATACCTTGCTTAAGTAAATTGGAGCTGACTTTCCAGAAGTCATGCCATTTGAACCCATCAGAGGCTTGAAAACCAGATTCAAGGGTATCCAGGCAAAAGGAGGAGGAGATTCTCAAGCTAGAGAACCCAAACGGAAGCACGCCATGGAGGACAGATAGAGTCACATGGAAAGCATGTTGCAATGTGCAGGGCATCTCACGTTGGGTAACGGCCAGTTTGGAAGCCAATTCTAATGATACTCTCCTACATCACATGTTCCCAGGAAATACCCACAATTCAGTCATCACCTTTATGTTTTGGCTTGCAATGATTGTTTCTTTAAGCTCCTTCCCCCTCAGGATGTGAACTTAACATACATCATTGTTAGGAGACAACTACATGCCAATCAACAAAGAATAATCCTGTTCCCAGAGAATTGGCCAAAAACATCTCAAAATACATACTCTCTTCCTATTCTAAGAACTGCACCACGTGGCTGATGTTTGTAATGATCTTCTATCAAACAGCATAGGTGTAATTTGTCTGATTTTGTGAGAAAGGAACTGGACCAAATCAAAGTCCTGGGGGTCATTGCTCACCCATTTGATATCGCAGAATTCAGCTTGTCCCTGCAATAGTCTGAGGCTTCTAAGTGCTAAGACCGTCACACTAAAGACTCTTCCTTTATTCATGGGGCTTATTCTCCCCCAGGAAGTTATGGTACTTCTAAGCATCAAATGCATTGCCTCATGGTGACAAATTTAGGTACTACAGGCTCCCCCTCGAATCATTAGCACAGAGATTTTTGTGAATTCTTGTACGTACGGGGATCACAAAACATCAACCTCTTTTCCTGGGTGCAGAGTTTCACAATTTGCCACTCCCGTTTGTTTTTCAGATAGGAGCATGTGGATACATTGAAAAATTGGTTCAAAATAGTTGCTGGTTGATCCAAGCTTTCAGCCTGGCCTGCACAGTCAAAGGCTATAAAATGCGTAAGTGTGAAAAGCAAATTTGGAAGTGGGAGGTCAGGGAAGGAAGAATAGTTATATTGTTCTAATGTTAAAATCAAGTCAAAGGGCTGCCTGAATGGCTCCACTGAACTTTCAACTCTTGAATTCAGTTCAGGTCATGATCCCAGGGTTGTAGGATTGAGCCCCATGTCAGGCTCTCTTAAGATTCTCTCCCTCTGCCCCTTTCACCTCTTGTGCGCTTGCTCTCTCGCTCTCTCTCTCTCTCTCTCTCTCGCTCTCTCTCTCTCCTATCCCTCTCTCTCAAATAAATAAAATGAGAGATGCTTGTGTGGCTTAGTTGGTTAAACGTTCAACTTCATCTCAGGTCATGATTTCATAGTTCGTGACTTTGAGCCCCAGGTCGGACTCTGTGGTGACAGCTCAGAGCCTGGAGCCTGCTTGGGATTCTGGGTCTCCCTCTCTTTCTGCCCCTCCCCAACTCATATGCACACACATGAATGCTCTCAAAAACAAACACTAAAAAATGTCTTTTTAATAAGTAAAATGAAAAAAAAATTTTAATTAGGCCAAAGCATATAAAGAAGAGAGAAAAAAGAGGTCAATCTCTAGATGGAGGCTATAGGACTGTAGTAGATTATGAATCTATTATCCATACTATGAAGGGCCCCTATTCCAGACATGTTTAGTCATCCTCTGGAAACTTACAAGACCTGGCAGGTCTGTGGATTGTGTGTGGCCTCTAATAACTCTCCAAACCTCTTTGAGTTACATTAGGACAGGTTCCAGAAGCCCACAGGCCTATGGTGGTTGCAACTAGATTCTTGGGTTGTCAGAGTACCTCTGACTTCCAGACTTTTCTCTCCTCAGGAGGTTCAGGGAACTTGAGACTCAGGAAAACAACTGGGAAAACCTCCAGGGTCTCTGTAGTTAGACTCCCAGGGAAGAGGCAGAAGGTTCCCTTCCCATCCTCTGCCTCTTGCATCAGAACCCAGGACAAAACCACACTTGGTCATCCATGGTGCCCAAAATGGGCACTCTCTACCTGTGGCTTCCAATCCAGTGTACACTTCACCCAGGATGAAAAGAAACTGAGAATTTGTTTTGATTTGGGAAAAGATATCTTTTTCCAGTAGACCATAATGTGTTAATTGATCTTCTGATTATACTCAGAATACCATTCCCAGAATAGCTGGGGGTTTTGTTTTATTTTCTGTTTGTTTATTTGTTCATATCAGCACATTGCCTCTGGCACTGGGACGTACAGACATTATTTCTCCATGGCCCTTGTTCAGTAAGAAAGAGATCTCCCTCTCCCTGAGAGAGAGAAGTACTCAGGAGCCACACTTGGCAAAGAGACCTGTCTATGCC
Source organism: Suricata suricatta (assembly GCF_006229205.1). Classification (NCBI taxonomy): domain Eukaryota; kingdom Metazoa; phylum Chordata; class Mammalia; order Carnivora; family Herpestidae; genus Suricata; species Suricata suricatta. The sequence continues at coordinate 58,391,990 of NC_043713.1, read as the reverse complement.
TTATGCAGTTAAGAGTTCTTTGAGGTTGGTCTTATGAATCAGTGTTGATATTGGAGTTGAAATGTGTATCTCTGCTTGTAAGTAAATCCATCCATAAGTGAATCCATGCATCAGAGTATTGCTCTTAGGCCTGTGGTATTTCCCAAGCCTGATTATGCCACAGATATTATAAAATAACAATGAAAATAAATGCTAATTTTGGGTTTTTCCTACTTTTTGACCCCCAGCTGATGATGATTCCTCATGTAAACTACCCAGTGGTGAAGCAGGAATTATTTGGGACAGCATATGTTTTGCCTTCCTTCTGCTGCAGAGAAGAGTTTTCATGAGTTACTATTTCCTACATGTTGTAGCTGATATAAAAGCTTCACAGATCCTAGCATCAAGGTAGGTCAGGCCATGAAATCAAGTGGTTTCTCTTAAAATATCTGTCTGGAAGTAATATTGCACTGTGCTGTCGTCTGAGCTTGCTTGTAGAACCCGCAAGAAGTTAAAGAAATTCCTTCTAGGGAAACCAACCCAAGAAGGGTTTAGCACAAGCCCTTTAAACCCTAAAATAGAAGAGTACCAACAAAGTCTTTGGCACCAAGTCACACTTACAAAGATCTGGGATGCTACATAAGGTCAAAGACAGACTGGTCATCTAGAGCCCTCTGGGTAGAGACCACCTCACTAGACATAGCTCCTTTTGGCCTCCAGCAGAACAGTAAGATAGGCCATGTTGATCTAGAAACTAGTCCATGTTCCCCCCTCTGGCTCTATGTCCTAAAAATGGATAAAAGCACTATTATATATTATTTCTCAGATCTTAAGTTGATAAGGAGTGTAATAGATACTCCAGACTCCTTCTAAACCCTCCTACCCATCTTTCCTTATCCTTTCCTTCCCTTCAACCTCTTTTCCCCAATGACCTGATTTTCTATTTTAATATGAGGTCACTGGGCCACTGGTACTATTTCATTACTATTTCTTCTTAGATTCCACCCTTCCTCCAGTTTTTGCCCCAGTCCTGTAGGTTTAGGGGGAAACACTGGGAAGAAAGCTAGGTATTAAAGCAAATGCCTAGACTGCTCTGCCCAGGCTTGCTAGATTCCATCAGATCTATAGTGTGAAGTAATCTGATAATCACCAGTTTGTATCATATGGAATTTCCAGAATCTATCATTTTGATTTGTGTTTTAGACTAACACACTTCTGTTTATACCATCAGTGTTCTTAGGGACTATCCTTTCCCTCTGCCAGGATATAAATGGCTTCTGAAATGTTTATTTCAGAAGCCATTTATAGGGGATCAATTCCTGGCCTTTGTTCACTAACTTGGAGCCCAGTAGAAAAAACTTTCAGTAAGGGACCTACGTTTACTCTGAAGAGCTTTGTGACATAGAAGACAGACTGGGTGTACACAGAACCATGGGTCAGTTATTTGGCTTCTCTGCTGATCCAGAAAAGACATAATAGCTCAGACCAGAATGAGATAAGGTAGGAAGATATTTAAGAGTAAAATCGGCACAAGTGGAAAATTGATTGGAAGGGAGGAAGGTGCAGCTGGAAAGAAGAGGGTAGAGAATGGTATGCCCAAGATTCTGGTTGAAGCAAATGGTGGTGCCAATCACAAATGTAGAGACACCAGGAAGCTCTAGACTTGGGAAAACACAGACCACACACCTGAGGAGTTGTTGCGTTGGTGGACTTGTGAAACCAAACCCACTGGCAAGTCCGGCAAGTCCAGTGGGAGGACACGTCTGGAGGTGGGAGTAGACTCGAGGGGCCTCATGACCCAGATGAGATTAGAGCAGGTGAGTGATTGGAGGGAATGTGAGTGAGAAGAGGGCCCGGGGAGCACCCACACTCAAGAGATGGGCAGAGAAGACCAGCAGCTCTGATCCAGAAAGAAGAAAGGAAAACCAGGAAATCATGGTACCCTAGGAGCCTGAGGAAGGCTGTCTCAAAGCAGAAGTTCAGCAGACAAGATATACAAGCACAAGACTGAAAATTTAACACAGAAATTGGTGACCTTGACAGGTGAGGATCAGAGCCAAACATGGGTCAGCTGAGGTTGAAGGGAAAGGCTTGGGGACAGGACTGGAAGATATTCATGCACAGACATAGAAAACTGTGAGCGTGTGCACGTTTTTATTCTCTAAGATTAGCAAGATGTGAGCATGTTTTCATGCTTTTGAGGAGGACTTGGTGGCAATGAGAAGTCTGAGAATGCAGGCAGAGAGCAATAAGGGAAGGATAGAGCTCCTCTGGCTGCAGGGATGGAAAGGGACTTGTGCACAGACAGATCATAGGCGACAATGTCACCTCTCCCACTGTCACTGCAGGAAAGAGTATCTGCAGGATAGGAGGGAGGTAGCTGAGCAGATTATTGCCTCATGACTTACGTTCTCTCCAGGAAGTGGGAAACTAGGTTGTATACTAGGAGTGAAAAGCCTTTGACAGAATTCTAGATTTGAGAAAAGTATGAGGTTTTAACTAGGTGCTGTAGAGAAGAATTCCGAGGGCATGTAGGAGTCCGCAGACAAAGCGCCTGTCCTGCACCTCTGACAACATCCCAGCACAGGGCTGGCACACCACTGGGTTCCTGCTGCCTTGGGATTTACCAAGTGTATGTGATCAGATGACCGTGGAACAGAGCTGAAGATATTAAGAGAGGTTAATGAAATAGATCTAGGTGGCTTTAAAAGTGAGAACAGGCAGAGGGATTGGAAGGAAGGAAAAAGAGAAGCAAAGAGGCCGGAGTCTGAAGGTGCCAGCAATGGAGCTTGAATTCCAGCTTCGCCTATTTCCTTAGGGAAGCCCAGCTCACTCCAGACCCGCTTCTGCTCATTGACTAGAAAAGTAATCTGAACTCCCTCCTCCTTGCAAATGGTCCCTCATGGGACAACTATAATAAGGTCAGGTGAGTATAATGCTTTGCTAAGATACAAGGTTCTGTGGGACAGGTTTGAAGAGGTGCATTCTTTTGAATGTCTTGAAAAACACAAACCACTTTTTTGTTTGTTTGATTGACCTTCTGTGGTTGTGCGCAGCTCACCCTCTCCCTCAGGAGGCTGTGTCGTGTTCATCTGCTGGGAAGGGGCTTCTACACAGGCCTTGGGCCTCCCACTGCCAGCCAGAAGACTCCAGTTAATTACCCGAAAAGAAATATTTTCTAACCCTTAGTGATCATTTCAGAGGATCATTGTTAAGTAACAAGGATAGAAAGACTAATTTTTTCTCTGTTTCTGATTTTTCTCTAGAGGGGCTGAACTTTTCCAGGCCACAATTGTAAAGGCTGTAAAGGCAAGAATTGAGGAAGAGAAAAAGTCAATGGATCAGCTGAAGAGGCAGTAAGGAGGCTTTATTTCACTCTTCTCCTTTCCTTTTAATTTATCTGATCCTGTAGGGCTGGGTGTCAGCTCCCTAGTGCCCTCAATATCCCAAAAAATCCTTTTGGGTTGACTTTTACAATTTCTGGGTATTTTCTCTGTGTCAGGGCAGTGGCCTATGCTCATTGGACTGAAAATGGAAGTAGTTTAAAAGGAAGATGACTGCAGCATGGTGGAAAGGGGAGCCCTGTTGGATAAGACCAATGTCAAGCCTTGGCTCAGCTACTTACTCTGGAAGAGTGAGCAAATTGCTCAGATTCTCTGAATTAGGGCTCATAATTATATCTGGGTTTTTATAAATATTAAATGAGTTAAACAATGAGACGGGGCCTTTCCAGGACTATTCAAGTAGAGCAAATGTTGATTACATCTGTGGATTAAGGGAATAAATACTGAGTCCAACTTTGGAAGGATCTCTAAAGATACTATAATACAGTCTCTTTGGGAAGAAACTGATGACCCATGACACTAGATAACTTAAAATCCACAACAAACTAGAGGCACTACTAGAAATACAACCTCGGTTTCCCTGTATTCGCTTGAAGACCTTTTTTTCTACCACAATGTTCTGGGTAAGTCAAGTAATGGACTGACTCCACTCAAAAGATTTGAGAATTTCTTTTTTAAATTAATTAATTTTTAAATTATCCCTTGAAAATAATTTTCTTAGAGTGAAATTTCTAGCAGTAAGTGTAACTTCTGAGGATTAGTAGCACTTGATTTAAGAGCTGATGGCCACAGATTTCAAAACCTAGACACTCCAGGGAAGCAGAGACTCCATCAGCCCACCAGGAGAATTCCCCAAGTTGGCTGAGACTTCTTCATTCCTTTCTTACCTCATTTCCCAGCTCCTTTCCCAAACAAAAATGTTTGCTAGCATAGATTACACCATCCCATTGCATGGATTATTCCACAATTGAAGATATGAGTTATATAAACTGTCATATGCACATTTATGGTATAACTGTTGCCATTGTGGTCTCTAGTTATCATGTCTAGAGAGATACAAATTTGGACCCACATTTATAAAGAGCTCCTAAGTACCCAGAAGGGAAATCTGCTACTATCATTCATTTTACTGAATTTTTCCATTTGTTTAAGAATGCATCCTCTTAAGTGAGAGAAAGTCAGAATATAAAAGAATGAAGGTAATGATCATTGCCAAAGAGAAGGTAAAAGTGCTGTATAAGTTGCAGAAAGCAAAAATCAGCTTAAAAACTTGAACATCGTATCCTGAATTTTAAGAAACTAAAGAAATGAAACACCACAGGAGGGCAGATCTGAGAAATAGAGTTCAGCACTGCAGTTTCTGAGAGTTGGACTTCCCAAATAAGCAGACAAAATAAAAGGCTCTAACTCAGTAATTAAAGTTGCAATAAGACATTTTTTCAAAACCAGCAAGAGATTAGATTTGAGATAGAGAAGAGTCATGTGGGCTGATAGACTACTTAGGAACCTCTGAGGAGCAACTTGCTTTTACAAAACAGTTCTCACATGTATACACCTTTTCATTTGATTTTCACAACTATGTGAGATAGGCAGTTACTATTTTTAAAAACTGCAAAATCTGGGAGAATAAAGGACTTCCATTTCATCATATACTGTGTCTAAAATGCCTTTGGTACAAGGTGTCAGTACTGCATACCAAACTTTAGCATAGTTATGATCCTATTATTAAGACTAGCATCTGTGTAGAGCAAAGTAACATGGAGGTATGGGGAGGCACTCATGTGTATACGCATACATACATGTGGACATATTATCCCCTTCATGTGCATATACATATATACACATATATATGTACATATATATGGAGAAATATATATGAAAAACATTTCAGATACACAGCCTCTTGTTGTCTCTGATTTCTATAAATGGTGTATAAAAGTGAAATATGCATGCATCTTCTTGATGCTTCTTGCTAGTAAAAAACCATTCAAAAGTGCCAAATATTGGCCACTTTGTGATTTTACCACGTACATGCAAGTTTAAACCCAAAGTGGCCGTGGGACAACTGTGGGTGTGTCCTTGGCATCGCTGCTGCTGCTCTGTCTTACAGGATGGATCGCATCAAAGCCAGGCAACAGAAATACAAAAAGGGTAAGGAGAGGATGCTGAGCTTGACCCAGGAATCAGGGGAAGGCCAAGACATCCAAAACCTCTCTGAAGAGGACGATGAAAGTATGTCAAGATATTTCCCTCTTGTTCAGTAGCATGATAATGGCTAGAGCTGTAAAGTAACACTACTTTTATTCTGCCGGTGTTAACCATGTGTTTTTTTAATTCGGCAAGTTTTACCTTCCGATTGCAAATGGGTTACATGTTTTTGTTTCACAAAGTACGTATTTAATGACTCTGACTTTATGAGTATCTCTTCTTTAGCAAAATGACTTTAATCAACACGTAGCCTAGCTTCTGTCTCTCAGACATGTGTTTCTGAAGAAAATGAGCGTGAATTTGCTTAATTTATTTCTTTAGGAAAAACATTTCAGATACACAGCCTATTGTCTCTGATTTCTATAAATGGTGTATAAAAGTGAAATATGCATGCATGAATATTTTATGTGGCATATGAATAATGGTAGTTAAATATCCTTCAATTATTGTCTGTTCCAATGAAACCTAAAATGAAATATATATGTATTATATCTGACTGTAGATTTATTATATCCAATTAAGTTTAAAAAGTCTTCTTACAGAAGTTTGCATGCTTTTCTATTTGAAGGGAATGGAGAAAGAATGCATGGTGTTTTCCAGTGTATAGCATCTATATAATAACCAATAAATTTGTATTTTTCCAATCATGCATGAAAATAATCACAGGGAAATTCCTGGTTATTGGAATATATGCATTTTTACAAATTATCTGCCACTAAATTGCTTTATAAAATTTAGGTGATGCTTCTTTTCTGTTAATTCACTGGAAAATTCAATGTGTGATGCCTTTTTGAGAGATGATCCCTTATTTTTTATATTTCTTTATATGCCCTCCATTACTAAGAAAGAGAGCAAAAATGTGGCATATGTTCATAGAACACTTCGTATTTGCCTTGTGAAATCGAGTGCTCATGCGTGTAAACATTCCAGATTTGATATAGTTCCTTACCCTGACCTCTACTGTACTTTTGCGACTTACCTAGATTTTGACAATTGAGTTGTTAAAGTGTAGTTTTCAAAATTTGTTTTCTCACTTCATAAGAATTAATATTTGGACATATTTTATTTTAGGAGAAGCAGACAAACAGAAAGCCAAGGGCAAAAAAAAGCAGTGGTGGCGGCCTTGGGTTGATCATGCTTCCAGTAGGTTTTCTTGATCCTCTTACGATTTCATCAATTCTAACCCTTATATCCTTGACCAGAATTCAGGCGTCCCCATGACCTGTGTGTTCCATGCATGGTTTGATCCTTGTGACTTGATAGGGGGTCAGAGTGTAGGAAAATTGTCATGGACGTGGGTCTCTGGGCCCTGGTGATGGAACCTTCCAGAGAAATCAGCTGATTACCATGCTGGCTGAAGAAAGCCCAACATGTGGCTGATACATGCCTGAGCATCCTATGAGCTCAGAAAGTGAAGAATTGCTACCATTTTATCTAATTCTGAGGTCTAGAGCTCTGCTGATATGTAATTGTTTTCTAACTAAAAACCCTTATTAAACATGAGTTTTGGCTCCCCTTGGGAGGATAATCGTTAAGTACAGAGTGTTTGTGACCCTCTTTGTAAGGCACTAGGCATGGATGATGAGTCTCTCCTCCCTTTCTTCCCAGAGCTTCAGTTTTATTTGCATGTAAGGTTTATTGGCAATTTATTGAATATAAAGGTGAGGCTAACTTAAAATGCATTCACTTTCTCACTCTGCCTCTTCCCCAGTTTCAAGGCTCTCCCACTACATTTCACATCCAAAGCCCAGCATGTGGCACAGCTGCAGAGCCACCGGCAACTCAGCCATGACTAATTAAGAGCAGAGGCAGATAACAGTTTTTGAAAAGCAGAGCTTCATGGCCACATAGAATTAAAGTGTCCTTCCTGGTCATTAAAAGAAATGAGGGGGGTGCCTGGGTGGCTGAGTCCGTTAACTAGACTCCTGAATTCAGCTCAGGTCATGATCTCATAGTCATGGGACTGAGCCCTGCATCAGGCTCAGTGCAGAGTGTGGAGCCTGCTTGGGATTCTCTCTCTCCCTCTCTCTCAGCCACTCCCCTGCTCTTGCTCAATCTCTCTCTCTCTCTCTCTATCTATCTATCTACCTATCTATCTCTATCTCTCAAAATAAATCAATAAGTAAACTTTAAAAACAAGAAAAAAGGATGAGGAATTATGGAACTCAGTGGCTATATTTGTTCTGCTTAGCAAAGGAAATATCACTCACGATTGGCCAGTGGATGGTCTTAGAATGGAACGGTCCATTTCAGTCTGACCCTCCTTACATTTGTTCAAATACTGAATAATTATTAATTATTTTGCAAATTACTAACAATATCTTCAAGCTTTAATGCCTTGTCCTGTGGCTTAATAACTCCAGCTAATGTGATCAGACAGGGCATATCACTGAGGCCCCTAATGTCACATGGTGGCGGGAGAGACTCTACTAATGAGATCTTCAGAATAATCAAGTCAATTAGAATCTTTTGCTGTGCCTGATTTTTCGTGTCACTGAGATATGGTATTGGCTTCTGTCACCCCAAAATTAATTTTCTAAAATCAGCAAACCAATTTAAGGAACTATTATTCAAAATTGCTCAGCATACATGAATGATAATAAATTTAATCTCAAACATTGAATTTGTAGCATTATCTGAGAAAAAAATCCATGAATTTTAATGAGTTTTGTTTCATCTGCTGCCAAGTCAAAAGACAAAGATTCATGTTGAAATTCTGTGTGACTCTTGCATCTTTTGTTCATTGGCATGTTTGCCATGCTAACAGTCTGATGATCCAGCACACGATAAGCCTATTTCTATCAAGTCACAAGAAAACTGTGCCTAGCTTTCTGTTTGTGAAGGGCCCTTTGCTAGTTTAGACAGACCTATCCATTTCAACATTGTGTTGTACTGAATGTTTTCTCTCTCCCCTGGAGCAAATTCCTGTTGCAATGGTAGTTGTCTTTCCTTTTCTCATCTAAACATTGGATTTTGGAAGGAATTGGATATGGTCTTCGATAATCATCTTACAAGTTGGTAATAATTTAAAAAGAACTTCTTATGAAGGTTATTGACTTTAGTTTTCGGATTCATTTCACCCTCATTATATCAAGTTCTTGAAGACTGGTATTAAATTAAATGTGCCTGGTTACAACACCTCTTGGTGCAATAATGCACGAATGTGTGTAATTCATGGTTTGGAATCAGATTCTGATTGTGGTGTTAAAATTTTTCTGCAAAATATGTTTCCTTTTACAAGCTCGTGAGGAAAGGAAAGGAATGACTCTGGATTATTTTTTAGACTATTATGAGTTCCAAAATTTATCTTTAGATCTGGAAACACTTTATGAAAAGCCCTTATTTTGATCTCTTGAGTCATTGGCTTTTGCATAGATGTTCTTACAAGTGTGGAATGTGAGAATCCATGTAGTTGCATACCCTTGTGGAAGTCTATAGATGACACAATGATGTGGCCAAGTTGTTCATAAAACTGGCAAGCAGTCAAGATCTTCATACAGTCTGTAGGTGGCCAGTCTTCCACTTCCATACCTACGTGCACACATGCGATCGCATTATTGCTGTTCAGTGATACCTTCTGTTCCAGAGTAGTTTGCCTCTGTGCCAATTCAGTACTGCCCAGAGTAATGGCGGGCCTCCCTTTATAGTTAAATGTCTGAAATAGAGGTCTGGGAATACAGGTGGTAGGTTTTAAAAGTTATTTTCACACTCAGTTCAGCAATCACATTAATATGCATGATACGTTTCTGGACACAGGCTGGAGGCAGGACCTTGCTCTGAACTAACAAGAGTGTGTGTACGAGCTTCTCTACTTATTATTAGCAGAGCACACCAAAGAGAACACTCTCTGTTGTTTTCCTTCTGTCTCAATAACATTTCACAAAAGAATAGGAGATTTTCCTAAGCATTTCCTTCTTTCTTCTTTAACGTGTTAATTCCACTTCTCGCATACAAATTGATAGTTTTTTTTAATGATCAAATCAGTGTTGTGACTGCTTGAGAAGAAAACTGTGTGGGCTCACTGCTTGCTCACTTTTACGTGAGTAAAAGTCACAGAAGGTATGATTGAATACAGTTTAAGCTATTGTTGATTTTAGAGCCTATAATGAGGGTAAAATGCTCAATCTTGTAATACTCTGTTTTTTACCAAATGACCATGTGACATAGAGTCCATGTAACTTTCCTGCAAATATCTGAGCTTACATGAAGGCATTACTTTAATGGTCTTCCTCACTGTCAAACGTAATGCTGTGACTTTGGTTTGTTCTTGCTTATTCTTACCTTATGTTATATTGCATTTATTCCCTCAGGCCTGGACCCAGTACTCTGGGCCTGGTTCTTTCTTCAAAATAAAAATAACAAACTACAGTGCTTCTGTTCAAGGATATAAGGCCCTATTCATTCACTCTGCATCTTCATGGATGGAGGCTTCAGATACGTCTGAAATCATGGGCAAAATTATTGACCATTTGACCATGTTTAGTGATATTCAAGCAACTAATTTTAAACAAGCCAAGGTTTTCCATTACCTCACAACGCACGAATCCAAAAGATAACTGAAGACATCATGTTATGTCATCCAAAAGCTACCTCAGCATTTGAAAACTTGAATATACCTTGAAAGTATTACCATTTTTTCCCATCAATGATGGTACATTTCTTGTAGCACCAGTAATGTATATGCTGGGTCTCTTCTCTGATAAACTTAACTTAATGCTCAAGCTGACAAAGCTGTGTTTCTCAAATTTCTTTAAATCTCTGGACATTTCAGCTTTCTCTGCTCCTTTTCACACAGCAATATGTTTTCACGGGGAAAAGATCAGGCAAGGCAAGGACAATCCATATAGTCTGTGCTTTGTGTCTTCTGGTCAGTATGGTTCTCATCAAATTTCAGTGAGCAGCCAGAGTTCCTTGTTGACCAGAAGCCCAACAGTGCTAAACCGTATGGACCAGGCCTGCCATGCCTGAGTCTGTCTCATGCTACGTGTAGAAACAGCCAGAGTGATGGTGGTGGTGGTGTTTTTGTGGTTGTATTCTTTTTTTAAAAGTTGTCTGTCCATTTCCTCCTCATGGCAATGTGTGTGTGTGTGTGTGTGTGTGTGTATGTGTGGTTTTTGTTTTTGTTTAACCCTTTCAAATGTCTTGCTATATATGTTATGTCCCTTGTGTCACATGTGGAGGAGCCATGTCTGCACAGTATAAAGTGAGGTCGAAGTTGGTGATGCTGATTCTTGGTCCTGAATCATCCATATTGGCATTTCTACCGCACACTGGACCCATTCAGACAACACCAAATCCTCCACTTCACTTTGGCCTCGTCTAAAGGACCCAACTTGCTGAATGGTCTGAATTGTGAAACTATAACAGTTTTCTATCCACTGTTTTGGCCATCTTAGTAACAAAACTGGTTGCTGCAGAGTTGATCTGATGTATCTGTGTAAACTTTCCAATGAAGAAGGAAGAAAATATCAGGTGAACCCAGTGGTGGCCAATTTTCTTACATGGCATAGACAAGGCCTTGTGCTGTGTAGACGCAGCCAGATCAACACCACATAGTGTTAGCTCAGAATGAATTCTCTTCATCTCTTGTTTCCTCCTCCCTGACAACATCTCTTGCTGTGGTCTTCTGTGGACAATTTATATATCTTTGGGGGGCATTTCATTAATAAGCCCTTAATTATCTTATCTCTCTTTCAAGAAATAAGTAAATATTTTGTTTTGCTTAGTGGTCAGGAGTGGAGATTATTATTTGTTTGAAACGGATAGTGAAGAGGAAGAAGAGGAAGAATTAAAAAAGGAAGATGAAGAACCTCCGAGAAGGTCCGCTTTCCAGGTAATTATGGGGTTGGGAAAACCATTCCCTTTGCTAGTTGAAGATCTTTTCTTTCTAACAGATATTGACTGCAGGTCTAGACTTGTTCATGTGTGTTATAGCTTCCAGAAGCTTCTAATTTACACCTGAAATCATTTATTCCTCATTAAACTGTAATGCTGCTTGCCCTCAGCATTGGTGTAAATAGTACCATGCAAGAACACTGTTCCCACCAGGTTTTCATTCTCTTGCATCAAAAAGCCTTCTGATGCTGTAAGCCAAAAATAAAGCTTCCCTGAGTGAACTTTCTTTTTCTGTTACAAGTAGAAGATAAAGAAGACTTCTCTGGCGTTGCTTTGGATTTCTTGAGCGGATTTACATTTTGAGACATGAAATAGTAGATCATTAAAAAAAGCACTTGCTTTGTTTTGAAACAAATGGCCATTTAAATGTTACTTCAAATTTTGAAAATCCATTTCATTTGTGTTGCTAACGGTTTTAAAATTTACTGAAGTAATGAAAATAGCTAGCACAGTCCTGATTTTTTTTTTTATCATAACTGCCTTTCCTTTTCAGAACCCGCCACATCATTCTTGGTAACATAGCTCACCAGCCTAGTATGGTGTACCCAGTGATTGTCTAATCAATGCTTGTTAAAGATGAGGACTTGTCAGTAGATTTACATATGGGGTGAAATCTTGGTATATATTTCTTTTACAAAGGAGTCACTTGTTAGGACTATTATTTACCATTTATTATACTCCAAGTCACATTTGAGTGAAACCCATCAAGCTGCATATTGTGTCCATTAAAAGGTCATTGTCACTTTGCTGGCCAGGTCTTCTCAAGCTGCAGGATTACATCCACTCCTGTTTTCCCAATGAAATTGAAGAACTAAATTATTTATGGAGACACCTCGCTCAGTTGCTTCCTCACTGCCCCACTGCTACTTGAGTGTGTCTCTTGAAAATGGTGTCTGTGTGTATGTGTATGGCTGGCTTGTCAAATACTGATGACTTGACTTGGTTATTTTTATTCTAATGAGTTTTCTTATTACTATCACTCATTCAGCCAAGAAGAGAACATTCCTCACCATGTTTATGGAATACATGCAATGACTAACTATTTTCCTATTCCTAACCAATAAGCAGAGCACATTTGTTCGAGCTTCAGTGATTGGCACCTTTTAACCTAGCTGATGTAATTGTAGAGACAAACTCATACTGATGTCATATATGAAATTGTTAGTCTTTGGTGTTTTTCTACTAATCACTCTTGCTTTGTCCTTCTTTGTAGAGAGCTATTGGGAAGTTTGCGTCGGCCATTTTAGCCTTGCCAAAGTCTGTCATTAAACTTCCCAAAACTATTCTTCAGTATTTAATCAGAGCTGCAAAGGTATTTGATGTTTCACTGAAGTGTGGTGTGTGACCCTCTGCTCTGTAGAAATTTAGACAAGCAGATCCCTGTTTCCTTCATCTGCATTTTCCCTGCTCTATAGGTCATACAATGGAGGAAGTATAAGAACTTAAAACATTAGGCAAACATTTCCAAGGAGAGTTTTGAGAAGCCAAATTTCTTATTGCTGATTCTTGTTCTTCAGTTGACACCAGAGCCTGTCGAGACATAGAAAGAGAAAATGCAGATACACATCTACTCTGTTTTTCTTGTAGTTTGGCCTAAGTCACTTCTCATTTTAGAAGGATCACATCTGGTTGCATGCATCAGTCATGATGTGTAAAATGTGTGATAATTATTCTCAGAAAGCTGGTAAAATTTTGACTGAGGTAACAGAAGACTCATTTTTCTCCATCTTCCCATTGGCTTCCCTTTCAAGTCTCCATCTTCCCTCAATCAGACGTCATCTCCCATTTACTCTCCCGCCTGTGGTGCGACTCCTCACGAAGCTGTGCTGCCACGCAGGGTCTGTGGAGCTTCTCAGGCCTGTGTGACGAGAGACGGTGCAGGATAAACCGTGAAAAGGCTGTGTGTCAGCTAATCTAATGTGCAGCAGAAATCATCCAGCCACCTAGGCGGTAGCCACCCATTACTGAAAATCATAATGAATTCCTACTGTTCGTGTGTTCTGTTCACTTAATCTGGGGCAGGCACCTAATCTCTTAGGCAGGTGTTTGGATAGTGAGGGAGACCTTCACTTATCCCATTTTACCTGATATGTTATTTAAATGCAGGTTATGTAAATTAAGCAGGTCCTTGAAATTCTGTATTTCTCTCAAGCTCCCAGGGGACAGACAGCTGCTGGTCCAGCTCAATTAGGAGGGTCTAAACTTCTAGGTTCCTCCCACTTTAAAATGCCAGGGTTCTGACTGTTATTTAGTATTCTGTGTTTTAACTTCCCTAGGACTCTTTTTCTTTTCTCTTTTATGACTACCATATAAGTATCTCCAATCATATTTAAGAATTTATATGAAAGATTGCAATGTAATTATCCCCAACTTACTTTGAAAACAATAGCAGAAACAAACAAAACAACTTCTTAGGGACAACATAAAGCCCTGGGTTACACATGAATCAAAGGACAGTTTATTAAATTTAACCAATTTCCATTATGGATCTCCATCTACTTCAGCAGAGTCCTGTTTGAAAAATTAAATGCTTTTTGCATAGTACATTTTCAGGAAAATGAATCTCATTCCTCCCTAATATGTAAAATAAGCTTAAGATAAAATCACATGATAAAACTTAAGATAAAATTTAAGGTAAACTAAATGAGTAAATAAATATATAAATAAATAGAATTTAAGATAAAGTAGAGAATACAGACTAATAGTGGCAATTTGAAGAAACAAAACAAAGGTCATTTATGGACATTTTCTTGTATTGTTTCTACTTATGGTTAGTGGTGTGTGTGTCCCATGAACTTGGATAGTGGTTATGACTGCAATGTGAGAATTGAGAAGTGTCAGTAAGAAACTTCCATTTCTTCACTCAATAAAAATTGGAATATTTCCTCCTACTTTGTTATCACCATTTCCTGAAAAAGTCAGACTGACCCTCTATCAAATGTTCCTGGCAGTGTACTGGGGTTGTAGTTCAAACATCAACATTAAGATAATTTACCTACAATAGGGACTCCTCATGAGATTTTCTTCCCCTCTCTTGTTCCCCTTTCTTTGAATTATGTAAATTCTCATCTCAGTGAGAAAGCACTGATAGGCTTCATCATCTGGGATTACAGGTAGAACAGGAGTTTTTTTTATTTTTTAAAGTTTATTTATTTTGAGTGAGAAGCAGAGAGAGAAAGTGGGGGAGGGACAGAGAGAGGGAGAAAGAGAATCCCAAGCAGGTTCCACACTGGAAGTGCAGAGCCTGATGCAGGGCTCCAACTCACAAACCATGAGATCATGACCTGAGCCCAAACCAAGAGTCTGACACTTAACCTACTGAGCCACTCATGTGCTCCAATAATGCAAGATCCTAATGGCACTCACCCCTCTACAAAAGTTCTGCAATTGTGTCCTGAATGATCCTTTTCTCTCTCCTTCTCACCTTCCCCATTTTTCTGCAAATCAAAAGAATTCCTCCAACCTGTGTACCTAATACATCCACAAATCCTGAGTTACTCTTTTATTTTCTATTTTGGGGATTCTTGCATTATCTAAAAGCAATATTGTCATTACCCTTTTCTTTCTTAAGGAAATGTCACAGTATGTTGCTCTTAAGCCTGAAAATTTCTTGAAGTTTTCAGTTCAGATTTTTTTTAAAGAATCACTATTTTGCTGAAGTAACTTTGCTTATTAATTTACTAAATTTCAAAGATGTTCTTTTTGGGTAAGTGACCAGTTTAGTAAGCAAGAGAACTTACATATGTAGCAACAGTATTTTTATGTTTTAATTTTTTAAGCTTATTTTTGAGAGAGAGAGAGAGAGAGCGCGAGCATGAACAGGAGAGGGGCAGAGAGAGAGGGAGACACAGAATCTGAAGCAGGTTCCAGAATCTGAGCTGTCAGCACAGAGCCTGACATGGGGCTTGAATTCACCAACTGCGAGATCATGACCTGAACCAAAGTTGTATGCTTAATCAGCTGAGCCACCCAGCACCCCCAAAGATATTCTTGACAGAGTTCCCAATTAGCATGCTTAGTAAACATCTACCATAAATTCCTTCAAGTGGTCCCTCTTTGTCCAGTGTCAATTCATTTCTCATTTTTCAAAATACATTTTTGACAGAAAATAGGATTATCTGTTGCCTTGGGTTTATTATTATTCAGAAACAATACAGATATTACACTCGTGTTAGTTTCCCATAAGATTCAGATTTCGACCATTGGGAAAATAAGAAATGTTCTTGCTTAGTCACATATCACTTTTCCACTTCCGTACATCAAGAAGTTGGGTCCCTCTTTATTTTCACTGACATCACAATGCCTGTGGTTTGCTTACACTGTATTTTCTGAAGATTTCCAAAATCTAAAAGTCATACAGAGTACAGTGAAAGTGTCTGGGTTTACAAAGTACCCTGACAAAACTTGATCTTTATAATAGAAAACCCAGCTTCCCTGAGACCCGGGTGGCTTTGTGGGTGCATGAAGAGCATGGCTGCTTGGCTTCATGATTACAGATGGCTGACTTTGTCTACCAGGTTTTCTCTTTGTTCCTTCTGCATGACTTGAGATACTGTTGGTGGGAGGGCTGTTCAACTTTGTTCTGTGGTGGTTATCGGTTTTATCATATTAATATAACTGTTTTCAGCTCTTGAATGAAAATGGCAAAAAGCAACTAAGGTCACCACAGTTTTCCTTCTATAACATTCTAGAATAACTCTGTAACCTTAACAGCACATCATTTTTCCTCTCCAAATACTAATCAATCTACAGAACCCTATCTTAAGTTGCTGGTCACAGCTGTTTTTCGCAAGGGAGAGTATCAAATGTACAAAACTCTATTCCCAAAGTAAATGAGTAAATGATGTTTTGTTTTTGACTCAAAGTTTATTTGCAAGGGGAGAAAACTACTCCAGTGACACTTAGAAAGACGTCCAGCTTGTGCCTATTATGTATTATACAAAAGAGTCAGTCACTGTCACAGTGGTGGTGGTACATGGGGACTTGGGGGAAATGACGGTCACCCAAAGTATCTCGTGATTGTGATACTAAATGAAATTTGCTCCAACAACATCTGTTTTCCTATTTTATTTCATGATATTGGAAATAGCACAGGTCAACTGAGAATATTGAGGGATATGGGACCAGAAGATTTCATCTGTGCTTCCAGAAAAATATGTATACAGTTCTAAAAGTCAGGAAGCTTGCCGTTGGTCCCTTTTAATTTAAATTATTAAAAAGACAGAGAATAATTTAACTTTCTCCCTTCAGTTTGTTTATCAAGCCTGGATCACGGACCCTAAAACAGCACTCCGACAGAGGCGCAAAGAGAAAAAAAGGTCTGCCAGAGAAGAACAGAAAAGAAGGAGGAAAGGATCTGGGGAGGGTGAGTGTGGAGTGAGCGCAAGGCCCAGTCAGCACTCTCTGTTCCTGTGGCCCAGGGACACCAATGGGAAATATAAAGGACAGAAATGACAGTCTTATATTCTGAGGAATGCACAGAGTTCTACTCGTCCTTCTTTGCTTGTGTCTGACCCTTGGAATAAATAAAAACATGAATTTGAGTTAAGATGCATCTTATAAAATGAGTTGAGAGAGGCAAAACACATCCAAAGAAATCGGAAGGATTCTCACATTCTGAAGGCGTGCACAGAGTTCTACTTGTTCTTTGTTGCTTGTGTCTGAACCTTGGAATAAATAAAAATGTAAATCTAAGTTAAGGCACATTTTATAAAATGAGAAGAGAGAGGAACAAAATAAACTCAAAGAAAGTAGAAAGAAAAACTAATGTTTTAAGCAGATGTTAAAGTACAGAAAAGAAATACAAGACAAGATCTATCATTGAGTGAAAAGCTATTCTTAGAAAAAAATAATAAAATGGGAAACCTTTGGAAGTTTGATTAAGAGGAAAAGTGGGTTTTTACCCACTTAAACAGTATTAGGAGCCAAAAATGGAACATAACTGCCAATGCCATATTCCACATTACATTTGAAAATATATGATAGGAACACATTTCTAGAGAGGGGTGAGAAAACTGCAGGCTACAACTAAGCACCAAAAGTGAAGTGAAAGTGCAAGTGGGGCACTCAGAAAAAATATTTCCATTATGTATATCAGACTAAAGATTAATATTCTGGATATATTAAGGACTTTTAAGAAGTAGTAAAAGAAAAGTTCAACCCAATAGATGAATAGATGTGAAAAACAATTTGTAGATCAGGAAACAGAAATAGCCAAGAGGAGCTCAGCTTCACTTCTAATAGAACTACAACCCATATTTTGACAGAATGATGTTGTTGTGATGTTGTTGTTGTTGTTTTACCTATTATATTGGGGGAAACCCAAACATTTGTAAATTTGTTAATATCAACGTTTAGAGGTAGTGGGAAGATAAGTGTTTGTATGAGTTACAACCCATAAAACACTATGAGTGACGTAGTAATGTAGTGCATCTACTTTGAAGAGCAATGTGTTGACATCCATAAAATTGTTAAATATACATCTCCTACTATTGATCGATCCCTCTTCTAGACGTGTGGCTCAACCTGGAGCAATATTTGCACATGGACCCATGTCTAAGAATATTTATTAAACATATTTTGTTAATAACAAAATCTTGGAAGCATTCTCAATGCCTACACAAAGAAGAATCAAGTAAATTATGTTACTAATTATTATAAAATTCTATTCAGTAGTTTAAAAAATCAGATGGATTACAGCTAATCCTAGAACAATGTGGGGCTTAGGGCAATGATCCTCACACAGTCAAAAATCTTGTATAACTTTTAATTTCCCTAAAACTTAACTACTAATAACCTACTATTGACCAGAAGCCTTACTGATAATATAAACAGTCGATTAACACACGTTTTGTTATATATATGTTATATACTATATCCTAACAATAAAATAAGCTAGAGAAAGGTGAATGTTATTAAAAAAATCATAAGGAAGACAAAATATATTTTCAGATCTTTACTGTATTTATTTTTATAAATGTATAAGTGGACCTATACAGTTCAAACTTGTGTTGTTCGAGGGTCAACTGTATTTTGAACTTCAATGAACGTTAAATGAAAAGTATTATGTTGCCAATGGCAGGCACATTATGAAACCATTTATGAAACAACAGAAACCAATGTTCCTCAAGGCAGTATTTTGCATTTTTAATGCGTGCATATAACAGTGTATAAATGCAAGAAAAAAGATCAGGAAGAATACTTATCAGTTAGTAACAGTGGTTACTTCTGGGGGAGGAGTGTAGAGTGGAGTGGAGATTAAGTGATACGATTATAAGGAACTTCATGCATATCTGTTATATTTTGATTTGTTACAAAGAAAATGTACATAGTTTTTTTGTGAAATTAAAAATGTGTTCAAAAATCAAAGAAAAGGAAGCATAATTACTAATGGAACTCTAACTGCAAAATCTGTCTCCTTTTTGACCATTCTGCTCCCTGCTATCTCCTGGTAGCTTTAATTTTATTTTACTTTATTGGTTTGAAAGACAAAATGCAGACACAGCCAATGGAAGAAGTGAGCAGTCCAGAAGTAGATGCATAATCCCCCTTAGAGACCCACCTCTATGGGCGCCAAAGCCTCATAACATGTCGTGTGCTAGCCCTTACTTGTGTGTGTGTGTAAATGTGTGCAGGCACCATTTTCTTTGTTTATTTTCTAAAATGAATTTGTGCAATACAAATCACTCTGGTAGTCATTAGCAATGTATCATAAACATTTCTCATATTAAGTATTTATAAAACTATATCCTCCGTTTTTAATGGCTGCAAAATACTCTAAATATGGATATGCATAATTTATTCAACTATTCCATCACTAATGGACATTAGGTTTGCTTTCAAATTTTTCATAATGATTAATGCTATCATAGATTTCCTTGCACAGAAACTCATAGAGTCATACATACATGTGTATGTATGTGTGTGTGTTTAAATGCATAGTGTAAAGACACAAAGAACATAGACTTTCCACAGAAAGTGGAAATCCTTATCAAAAGTGGGATTTCTGAGTTAGGGGGTGTGACTTTTTTTACTTTAACCCATATTTTCCCAAAAGCTTATTCTCCTACATGTAAGGGTTAGGAGTGTCCATTTTCCTTTATCCTTACCCTACAGGGTGTTATTACTTTTTTTTTTTTATTGTTGGTCTTTCTTAGGATGACAAATGGCTTTTGTTTTCATTTGAGCTTTCCTAACTAATAAGACTGAACATTTTTTAATTTCATATTTTCATGGTATTTTGTACTTCACCAATCTAAGATTTAAACATTTTTATCATTTTCCATAATATCATTCTACTAGGTTGTTTGTCCTTATTAATTTAGGGACTATTTATATGTTAAGGATAGTATCCTTTTTTCATGTGTTACAAGTATTTCTCCCCATCCAGTTTTTAATCTTTTGATTTAGTTTGTGGTATATATTATCTAAACAATTTTTAATTTTTTTCTGAGGTCTCAATGTCTCTCTGTAGTTTCAAGGTTTCCATGTTGCTTAAGGAAATCTTTCCCCCAGATATAATGCAGATCTTCTCCCTGATTTCCTCCCAATTTTATTTTCATGTTGAATTTTTATTCTATGAAGTAGAGATCTACCTTGTTTATTTTTCCGTAGATAGGCAATTACACTCTAGCCCTGCTTACTAAATAATTCTCCCTTTTCCTAGTGAATTTAAATGCCACTTTTGTCAATACAAAACTCCCATTTATTCTTTGGTATGTTTCTGGACTCTGGACTTGGATCCTACTGTCTAGCTGTGGGCCAGTGTCCTCTGTTTTTGAGTTCAGTAGCTATAGAGGTTTTAATATTTAGTGTTGCAAGTTCCCCTAACTACCCCATTTATTTTTCCCAACTTGTATTTGCTATTTTCAGACCTTTGTTCTTACAAAATTCATTGACTAGCTCTAAAAATGTGTCTTTTAGTCATCTTATAAATATCTCATCCCTCTGTGTCATGGCGACTATATTATGTGCAGATTGAAGACAACAATAATTAAAAGATACTGGGTCTGAAATTGATGTATTTATTTCTTTAATAAATATCTACTTAGCCCCTTCTTCTTTAGTAGAAGGGCTCATCTCTTCCAGACTACTTTCAGACAGATGAAGCACCTAGATTCTGCCCTTCTGAAGTGACAGGTGCAGCTGTAAGTGCTTTCTATGCAGTAACTCATTTGATCCTTTCAACAGTCCAAGGCATTTTATTCTCCCTGTCCCACAGATGAGGAAATGAGGTACCAGAGAGGGAAGGAACTGGGCTCAGGTCACACAGCCATCCAGATAGGTCTGGAATTCATGCAGGCATCCTGGTGCCAGACCCTCTAGCTTGACAAATGGGGAACACAAGTATAGGAGGGAATCCCTAATGATGTAGAAATGCAGAGTTTCATTTAACAAAAAATAAACATGGATAAAATAGTGTGGGACCAGAAGGAGAAAAGAGGACTTACAGCCAGGAGTGTTAAGGAATGCAGTACTTCATGAAAAACTATTTTAGTAGACCCTGACATTCCACCAGAAGAAATAGAGCAGGTCAGCTTAGTTGGTAAAGACTAGATGTGAAATAATAATGGAAAACAGCACAGTGGAAAGTAAGTTTGAAAAGATTAATAGATGTTAGATTGTGAATGGTTTTAGTACTATTAGTTAAAATCCATTGGGGCCCAGTGAAAGTTGGAATTTTTGTTAATTTTTTTAATGTTTATTTATTTTTGAGAGACAGAGAGAGACCAAGTATCAGCGGGGGAGAAGCAGAGAGTTAGGGAGACACAGAATCTGAAGCAGGCTCCACGCTCTGAGCTGTCAACACAGAGCCCAGTGCGAACTCATGGACCATGAGATCATTACCTGAGCCAAAGTCAGACGCTTAACTGACTGAGCCACCCAAGTACCCCCAAAATTGGATTTTTTCAGTGTAAACAACAAATAAGTTTTAGCTTAAATATAATGTGGACATATTGTAAGGGACTTACACTAAAAAAAGAAAAATTTTTTTCTTAACTTCAGATTTAACTAGGTGTCTCATATTTCCATTTGCTAGATCTGACATAAAAGAAATAAAATAAAACCCTGTAATGTCGTTTTATCGGGCGACACACTAAAATATGTAACCTTACCCACAGGTGTTCAAAATTAAAATGTCATGGTACGGCTCAGGAGTCAGCACACTATTGCTGTAATGTAATGGGACAGATAGGAAGTAAATGATTTAAGTTTTGCAGGTCATAAGTCTCTGTGGTGACGTGTGTCTGCCAGAGTCCGGGAGAAGTAGCCACAGACAATATGTAAACATATGGGTGTGGCCCTGTTCACTAAAATCTGGATCTCAGATCATTGTCACATGCCAAAATAATTGTTCTTTTTAGTTTTTTTTCAACTACTGAAAGTAGAAAACTGTCCTGAACCCATAGGCCATTCGACAGCAGGAAGCTGACAGGGTTTATCCAGTGGGTTATAGTTTACTCATTTCCAGTTGTACCTGATTCTTATTCGGAGTGGAGTAAAGGGAATCAGAGAACTATGAATTCTTACAACTTTTCCCCCGAGAACTCTTAAATTAGGTACAATGTTCTAGATTTAATTACAAAATTCCTTTTAGCCCAGAAGGGTAGTGTTGATATTTAATTTACCCTAAAACGTTCTAACTCACGTTTATGCAATGCACTTGGCAGGTCCTGTGGAGTGGGAAGCCCGAGAGAATGAACCGATCAAGAAGAAATCTGATGGACCAGGTAACAAAATAACGACAAGTAGGAGATGGGGGAAATTTGAAAATGTTGCTTTCCAAGAAGGTATGTCATGGAAAGCTACCTAAAAATAATTAATCAAATACTGTTTCTAGACTATGATTAAATAATCAGTGTCTCTTAAAATCTCATCTCTAATGAAATTTCAAAGTGACTCCTACAAGTAGATCTGACCTTTATGCTGTTGGATTAAATGTTAGATTGGATTCAGTTTTTGTAAATTATTTTATCCAACTACCTATGAAAGGAGATTTTGGGGAGCATATTATAAATGTCCCATAGAAGCCATCAAAACAAAAGCACAAAGGATACTGGCAATTAATTTTAAAGAAATTAGAAGGCATTAAATGAGAGGTAAGTACAGTTGGGGAAATGAGAGGTACTCTGGAAACTTAGGCCAAAGGCCTCACTTGATGAAGGGAAAACCAAATCTCAGTGAGTTTGCTCAGGACTCTACCAGCTACTACGTGGCAGAGTCTGGGACAGAATCTGTGTTTTCTAATACCTAGCTCAGTCATGGTGTCATCCAGGCTTCATTTCAGATGTGACTGGGAAGGAAGATTTTTCCATGAAGGAAAAAAAAGCAAAACAAAATCTTCCAAATGAAATGAACTCAAATGCCTCTCCAGTTCCATAAACATGCCATTTCCTCTGTTTTGCAGGGTTCAAACTCCTGCATATATTACTTATCTGCAGGCAAGATTTTTAGGGGTTCTTATTCTTCTCACAGATATTGCCAAGGATGCCATTTACTGACCCAAAATGAGACTTCCCAAAGGCTGTCTAACACCATCCATGGCACAGTTACTTTACCCTGAACCCCCATTTCCAGATCATTTCACACATACATAAGTGGAGCCAGATAATTCTATTATTGCTGCAAAGCTTCATAGAGTAATAGTAGCTAACACTTTAGATCACATATCTTTGCCAGGTGCTTTTCCAAGAGCTTTAAGGCATGTTAACTGTTTACTTCGAAAAAAACCTCTCTCCCATTTAAGAGATAAGCAACTGAGGCAGAGAAAGATTAGTTAACTTTGCCAAGTCTTTCCTGAAGCCAACATTGCACTGTCTGGTAACTAACTAGAATTTAAATAAAAATTTGTAAAGGAAGGAAGCAGGGAGGGAGGGAGAGAGAGGAAGAAAAGAAAAGAAAAGAAATGGAAAGGAAAGGAAAGGAAAGAAATGGACAAAGAGAAGAAAGAAAGGAAAGAAAGAAGGGAAGGAGGAGGGAAGAAAGAAAAGAAAGGAGAGGAGAGGAAGGAAAGGAAGGGAAGAAAGAAGAAAAGAAAGAAAGAAAGAAAGAAAGAAAGAAAGAAAGAAAGAAAGAAAGAAAGAAAGAAAGAAAGAAAAGAAAGAAAGAAAGGAAGGAAGGAAGGAAGGAAGGAAGGAAGGAAGGAAGGAAGAAAGAAAGGAAAGAAAGAAAGAAAGAAAGAAAGAAAGAAAGAAAGAAAGAAAGAAAGAAAGAAAGAAAAAAGAAAGAAGAAACTTTGCCAAGTCTACACAACCACCAAGGGCTAGTGTTAGGGTTTGAACACAGATGGTCTAAATCCAGAGTGTGTGCTCTTAACCACCATGCTTTACTGCCCCTATGGCTAAAAAATAAATAAAACTTATAAATGCAATGTCACATGTTAGTTTGTGATCACCAAGTTAATAAAGTGTGCTATTCGTGTCTCCAACACAGCAATTTTAGTTTTACCATCAAGACCAGCCTTAGAAAAACTGAAATAATCCTATGTATCACCACCACCTCTCAGGCAATAATTGTGAATATGAGAAGAAAATAAACTTAATAGCTGTAACCTCCAAGTCCCTCAGCCTCCTGAGCTTGACTCTCTTTTTGTGTCTACACAAAGCATCGGGAGATTCTATCCAAAGCACTGTGGGAAATACATACCTTGCTCAAGATTAAAGCCAAAACAGGGGTGGGGGGAGCAGAGGAAAGGCAAGAACAATATGGATGTCCCTGACTGCCTCTGGCTCAGAATTGCTCTTTTGTGGTATCTGCAGGACCTCACTCGATTCAGCTTCATGTAGCTGCTGGTCCCTCCCATGCTTCTTTGCTCAACAGAGGATACTCTCATTTCCTTACTTCCTCAAGTACACCTCTTGAAAGACTGTTAGGTCTGGTAGCATTTTACCAAGGCTTTGGGGGAGTACAGGGTTGGGGCGGGGGCAGCAGAGACAGGAAACAACTTGAAAAGGAAAGCCAGTGATCACTATTCCTGCCTCAGTGGGTCTCTGCCCAGCTGGTGCCTCTGGAGCCTGGCTCATTAGATCATTCCCGCTTTCTTCCCCAGGTACCAGCTGGCAAGTCCAAGATCCCTGTTCCTTCAGTAGGTAGAACTGTTCAACTCTTCTTTGTCTCTGCCTTGCCTGCCTGGACTCTGTCCTGAGGCCATGCCGTTAGCTCAACTTCCCTTTGATGGTTCTCCTTTTCAGAGCAAACCTTTCCCTGGGAGAAATTCTGCCTTCCTCCTAGGCAGCCCAATTCACAAACATTGTTGTTGTTGTTGTTGTTGTTGTTTTCCTATTACAAAGTTAAATGCTGAGTCAGACTGTGGGCTTTAGAAAGAGGGAGGAGTAGTGATGAGTCATGAAAGGGTCATATCTGATTGCACTGGCTGGATTCGAGATTAGGTAACTATACAACCTCCAGGGCCAGATCCCACCTGCTGTTTTTATGTGGCATGTTAGCTAAGGGTGATTTTTATTTTAATTTTTTTGGTTAAAAAATCAAAAGAAGAACCTTGAGATATGAAAATTATGAAATTCAAATTTCATTGTTCGTAAATAAAGTTTTATTGAAAACCCAGCCATGCCCATTCCCAGACAATGCATTCATGGTCTACAGCTGCTTGAACACCACACCAGAACGGATGAGGAGTTGTAACAGAGACAGTATGGCCTACAATCAGATCCTGCCCAATAGAAGGATCCTGCATAAGACCATAGAAGCTAATGCCCTTTTCTGCATGCTCTAGTCATGATTTCAAACTATAATTATAAACTGTAATCATTAATCATGAATTTTCTGCATGCTGTACTCATGATTTAAAACTATAATTGCACACTATAATCATTAATCATGATTTCATTTTACTATGACACTTGAATCTGGTTTTCTTTTTCTTTTTTCCTTTTTTTTTTGGTGGTCAAAGGTTAAGGGATACAAATTTTTTTTCTTGGTGGTGGTAGTGGTGGTGTTTTGTGTTTGTATTAATAAACACTAAGACAATTTGTAATTTATTGTGATGTTCATTAAGTATTCACTTTATTGCAATTGATGTTTGAAGTTGCTATGAGACTAAATTTTTTTAATGCCACATTATAAAAGAATTCACATGGGATCAAAATTTGGTGGGGTAGCTTGAGGGGGTCCTTGTGTGCCAGTTGGAAAACCACTGGCTTATAGGAATGAATGAGTAAAACAGACAGTAAAGATGCTGTCTTTCCTCTTTTATTTTGATTCTGACCTAACCTAAGTTAGTTTGCGGGACCTCCTCAAACTTAATAATAATCAGGGAGCACCTGTTGAATTCCCTGAGGGAACCAGAGAGAGCTGTGTGCTACCCTGAGGTAATGTCACAGACACAGTGTCAGTCTGAACTGAGCTCAACCTGCGGGGCAGCTTTCCCGGACTCCGCACATCACAGCTGCAGATAAGGAAGAGAACCCAGGTGCATCAGGAATCTCCCGGCTGCTGGTTATACAGGATTGAGCCCATGTGCAGAATTCTACAGCCAGCCCATTGCAGTGTAATTAGATAGGAATGAAGAAGAGGATTCAGTAGTATGGATATACTCCTAGTAAATGTAGTGAGCTCTTTACAAAACACCTTGAAGGTGATTTAACTGAGATGTAGCTGCAATGGGAAGCATCAAAGTCTTACTGAATCAATAGAATTATTTCCAATAATTATTACTTAAGAAAAGAAGAAATTTATAGAAAAAGCATGAAAAGAACTGGTTTCCTGGATAGATACAAACTGTTTCTACCCCTGTGTCAACAAGAGAAATCTATTTGAATGCGGTCTCTACTTTTTAGCAAACCAATTATCTGTATATGGACCTATTCTAAGTGATGTTTTGACAATGGGTTAAAAATTCTATCCAAGTTTGGTTTTGATATGGCCATCAAAACCAAGTGCATGTGTAGAAAGACCCACCCATAGCTTCCTATACTACCCATCCTCCATGCCCCCCGTAATGCTGAGGGCCGTGTGCCTCATGCCGTATTGGATAAGCAGGTCTGACGCCAGGTCTACCTTTGGTAAAACATTGCTGTGATATGCGACAGCAAAATGGCTGATGGCATTTTGCTCCTTTGAAATCTTGTTGCTTTTCTTCCTCCTAGACAATATCATCAAGAGGATATTTAATATTTTGAAATTTACCTGGGTCCTGTTTCTGGCAACAGTAGATAGTTTCACAACTTGGCTTAACTCCATTTCAAGGGAGCATATTGATATATCTACAGTTCTGAGGATTGAAAGATGCATGCTGACCAGAGAGATTAAAAAGGTAACACTGTTGGTAAATCCTTTTGCTTCTTCCCACATTGTAAATATTTTAAAAGTCAGCATCCAGAACTTCAAACAGGAGAACACAAATTCTATTGTCTTTCAGACAATCTTTACATAACCCATTTGTTTCTCTGTATATTTCAATCTGTTCCATATTCAGAATTAAAATAATCAGACACTACATGCACATGCACGCATACACACACACACACACACACACACACACAGTCCTGGGACACCGGCCAGTTTATTCATTCTGTTCCCTCCCCTCACCAGTTTGCAGGTGCATAGACTCTGCTGTCTCATGAAGGATTATGTTGTTTAGTCTGGGAAATTTGGTCTGAAACTTCTCATAGGAAAAATTACAATATATGCAGAGCAACAGAATAGAGTAACATATGGTTTATAGAGAGTGTTCAAACCCTGATAGTTTGTTTCTAAAAGTGACTCTCAGCAAAATTACCTACAAATGAGAAGGGATTTGTTTTTTAAAGTTTTTATCTTATTTTTATTGAGATATAGTTGACACATAACACATATTAGCTCCGGGTGTACAACGTAATGATTGGATATTTGTATATATTGCAAAATGATCACAGTTATCTGCTTAATATCCATCACCACACATAGTTCCAATTTTTTTTCTTGTGATGGGAACTATCAAGTTCTAGTTTTTTAGAAACTTTCAATTATGCAGGAAGTCACCGTCCTCTGCATAACATCCCCCGGACTGATGTATTTTATAACCGGAAGTTTGTGCCTTTGACTCCCCTCACCCATAACCAAGAAAGGATTTCTTGTTAGACTCTCCCAGCAATACTAATTCATCAATTCAACGAGCCGACATCAGCCTCCACCTTGACCAGCTGTGTTTTAATCCCTGCCTAAGGAGCACGTGATGGCTGCGAGTTGTCGGTATTGAGAAATGCGCAGGCGGGTAAGCACCGTGGCCATGTCTCCCCTCCGCAGGGCAACGTTCCCACTCGGGAGAGCATCCACATGTACTACCAGAACCACATCATGAACCTTTCCAGAGAGTCTGGACTGGACACCATTGACGACCGGCCTGGCGCAGCTTCAGGTGCACAGACAGCCCACAGGATGGATAGCTTAGATTCGCATGACAGTATCTCCAGGTATTTCACCTTCTAAACAATGGGTTTGCTTTTGACAAAGGTAAAAGAGGTGGGCTTCTCAAATATGAGGAATGAATGTGTGAAATGAAAGTTAATCAAAAACGTACATGGATCCCCACCCTCTTCGGGCTACCTCCCTGTGTGCGACAAAGCAAAAGGAATACCGTCCTCCCCTTGACTGAGCCAGACAAAATCAGGTATCAATAATAGACTATTAGAAATACTGGTATGACTCAGAGGCACAGGCTAGAGACGTCCAAGCTGGAGGCAAGTAAGAATAAGACTTTCCGATCACAAAATGACTGTGTCAAGGGCTGTGTCTTTAATTCCTTTAAAAAAATGCTGCCCCATTGAGTATCTTCTATACTAGAATTTTCTATCATCTGTTGCTATCTTTGATCTTTTCCTTTCAGAATTGTTACTTTGTGATTCATAATAAAAATTCAAGAAGCGATTCTGTCAGCTTCTATCTTCCCATGGACCCTCACCTGCCTCGCATGGGCCAGCACTTCTCACTACATGGGTTACCTCTTGGTGTCCTTCCAACACCCTACAAGGTGTATGTACTCTTACATCCACATTTTCCAGAATATGAATCTCACTTACAGAGAGGTTAAGTAACTTACCCAAAGCCATACAGCTAGGAAGTATTTTAAAGCAGAGCCAGGATCCAAAACCACGTGGTTCTGCTCAGAGCCCAATCTCTCAATCTCCATGGTACGCCACCTCTCATGGCCTCACTCTGCACTCCCGGCCAACTTTGAGAACTGACCTTTCTCACTGCCTATCCCAGTAGAGACTCCCCATTCTGGGCCTCGGGGTTCCAGACAGCTGCTGTCGATGGCACAGAGCTAGCTTCTGAGTGAGAGCCGAAGTCCGGACATGATGAGGATGATTAGCTAGACTGGACGAATCACACCTTGCAATCATCTTCATGGGTAAAGAACATTATCACTGAGGACATTTGTTGCCTTCGTTAAACATGTTTAAAAGCACCTATTCCGTGCCAGGCCCCTGGGTTGGGGTTCCCGCCGTGGTGAGGGCCCCAGACACGCCCCACGTCCCTGCTGACTTAGAAGCTCTTAGAAAACCCTCAGTCCCACTTCATACGCTGCGCAAGGCACCAGAGGCTTGGTAAGAACTCTGTCCTCCGCAAATACTGACATGTTAACAATGACAGAGAGGAGGGACTGAGACTATTTCATCGATACCACATCCAAAATAGATAATGTTAAGGGGAAATTGCAACTTGAATGGGGAAAGGTGGGTAAAAAATGTTTTACCTTGAAGAGCTATGTTTAACTCTTGGTGAACTGCTGTATCGGAGCTTCTCCAATCATACCTATTCCTTTGCTACCCAATAACTACCTATTAATGCAATCTATATTTATTGGGATGGAAAGATATTCATTGCATTGAGTAAAAAGTCAGGTTTTAAAATACAATGTATGCTAAAACTTCAGTTTTGTTAAAAAAAATATGTATTTATGCATATATTGATTTAAATGTGAAATCTGTACAGATAAAATTCTGCTTGGATATATCCCTTCCTGTCCACCAAGTAGGTATTGATTATTTTAAAGTCCTGACGGATAATAAAAGCCATTATATTTTCCCTTTACTTTGGGAATAATCTTTGCTCATTTGTCAGTTCCAAAGAAACAGAAATTGCAGCTACTGTAGATTTTTGTGAGAAGAGATACTCAGGACAGAAACTCTAAAGAGTTTCAAGGTCAAGGGGCACCTGAGTGGCTTAGTTGGTTGAGCCTCTGACTTTGGCTCAGATCATGATCTCATGGCTTGTGAGTCCGAGCTTCTCATCGGGCTCTGTGCTGACAGCTCAGAGCCAAGAGCCAGCTTGGGATTCTGTGTCCCTCTCTCACTCTACCCTCCCCACCTTGTGCACTCTCTCTCTCATTCTCAAGAATAAATAAACATTAAAATTTTTTTTTTTACTTTAAGGGGCGCCTGGGTGGCTCAGTCAGTTAAGCATCCGGCTTCGGCTCAGGTCATGATCTCACAGTTCAAGCCCCACATTGGGCTCTGTGCTGACAGCTAGCTCAGAGCCTGGAGCCTGCTTCAGAATCTATATGTGCCTCTCTCTCTGACCCTCCCCTGTTCGTACTGTCTCTCTCTGTCTCTCAAAATTAATTAAAAACATTAAAAAAATAAAAAAAATTTTTAAAGGAATTTCAAGGTCAAAATATTTATTTGCTAATTGAGATCCTTTTAAAAATGCTTTTAATTTCAGAAAAAAATATTTGTTAGAACAGTGGGCATGCTAATAAAATTTTCTCATTCTCTTTCCACCCATACACATATTTCTCAATCAGTAATTTCTGAAACCATTAGTAATAGCAATTACAACATAAAAATTTAGTTTTCATGTCCTTTGATTGACAAGTGCTGACAGCGCCCCCTTGTGTGTCTTCCCGAAAGTGCCCCACAATCAGCATTTTTGAAAGCAGAGCTTCATTCTCTTTGGACGGACTCCACTGAGACAAAAAATCATTATGGTTTATATTTTATTTTAATTTTCTGAAAATTGTAATAACTGGCCTATTTGGAAGCTGCAAATTTTCTTAAATTTGTTCTTGTTGTAACAGTTTTCTATCTATAAATCAGTAATATAAACAATTATTTTCTCTTTGATTCACTTTGGTAAGAAAACGGAAAATCCATTTTTTTCTACCTTCCACCCAGGCTCTTACATATCCCACATTACTTGTGGTAGCTATTCCCATAATAATAAATAGACTGCATGAGCACGTGTACAAAAGTGTACGAATGTGTCAGCAGCGGGGCAGGGTGAGACAAGATCTGTTTGAAGGTAGTGAATATTCAAGATGCTGACAGGTGCTGCTTCCTAGTGGCAGGGGAGAGTGAAGGCCCCCGGGGGATCACACAGCTTCCAGATCCACCCACTCTGTAACCTGTTCATGACTAAACAACAAGAGGAGGAGAATGGTAGGATGTACATTTCCAGAATATGTCTTGGGTAGTTAGTGAGTTACTGCACACCGTGTACAAATGCCCTGCTGCACTCAGCTTTGGGAAGTGCCGCTCACTGGGTCTGACACGAACTGGTTTCCCTTATCTACATTCCAGAACAAAAGTCTTCAGTCAGCTCTGGTTAACTTAACAGAAAGTCATGTTCATATTCAACTGGGATGATTTCCTCCCACAGAGCAGAGAATACACTTACATAAACACAGAGTATATAATGTGGTTATTGCATATTTATTTGCATCTGTTCTTCAAAAAGAAACGTTTTTCAAGTGGCATCTCCTAACCTCTTCCCTTGCCTTGTTTCATAATACAGAGGGCATGGTTGTTGCCGTTGCTTTGTTACCTGGATCCCTAAGCTTGGCAAGTAGAAAAGAGAATGGATGGAGTAACCTTCCCTCATTAATTCGCAGTGGCACTAATAGTAATTGGTAACATTATTTTTCAGGAACCTCTTTTGAAAGCTATGTACTATTTCCCAAAGGGGAAAAGTACCCATAAATATAAATTCTTTCCACAAATTTTCAATGGTTTTACAGGCCTTCTGACCTGGCTTGAAAATAGCTGCTCAGAATCCAAACTGTGGATCAAACAAATCAAGAGAGTGGATTGAAACCAAGTCATCTGGGCGCCCGGGTGGCTCAGTCAGTTAAGCTTTCGGCTTCAGCTCAGGTCATGATCTTGTGATTTGTGGGTTCGAGCCCCACATTGGGCTCTGTGCTGACAGCTCAGAGCCTGGAGCCTGCTTTGGATTCCTTGATTCCCTAACTCTCTGCCCTACCCTCACTTGCACTGTCTCTATCTCTCAAAAATCAATAAATGTTTAAAAAATTTAAAAAAAAGAAAACAAATTATCCATAAAATAAACGTATCTTATTCCTATATTAGTAACTTTTAGCTGCATAATAATTGAAAACATACCCAATTGAGAAATTAACTTAATATTATAAATCACAACATAAGAGGCATAAAAATAGAAAGAAGATTGATTAAAGTAAAATCAAGTAACTACCTTTAAATCGCACCAAGATTACAAATGTAAAGCCTTACCCATGATTAAAAACCGTGAGGTAGGAGTTATTTAAATCCATTGATTGCTTTTTAACAAAGGCTGTCAAAATATCCCCCAAATTTAAAAATGATCAATCAGTCAATAAATTTACTAAAGGAAAACTAGTACCTCTAAAATTAGTTCCTGGGGTGTCTGGGTGGCTCTGTCACTTAAGCGTCTGTCTCTTGATTTTGGCTCAGGTCATGATGCCAGGGTTGGGGGATCCAGCCCTGTGTTGGGATCCACGCTCAGGATGGATCCTGCTTAAGATTCTTTCTCTCTCTCTCTCTCTCTCTCTCTCTCTCTCTCTCTCTCTTTCTCTCCCCCACCCCCCCATCCGTCTCCCCACTGGCTCTCTCTCTCTCTAAAATTAAAAAAAATGAACTAAAATTAGTCCCTAATGTATTTTTTACTTTTTATTTCAACCTAAAGAAAGGAGAGGTGAATAGCGTTGATTATGTTGTTAATAAATGAGTTATCATACCTGCCCTTTTCTTAGTAGCTGACTCCTCTTCTAGTTTTTTGCTTTAGGAACTATCCAAACTGCAGACAAATTTTGTCTACACTAAAGTCTGCTGAAACCATGCTGCTTGCTAGAAAGGTAGGAATCTTCCCTAGAAGGGACTCTGAGTGGACGGTCACTCTGAGCCTTTTAGGGGTTTGCAGGCAAAAATATTCTGTGTGCCCTGTGTCCTTAGGCAGGGTCTAGCGTCATCCCCCTGTGGGGCTCCACATGGCCCCGGCCCCTGTGCAGAGGACCCAGCCTGGATGGAGCTGTCACACCTGCCACATTCCTGCTCTGGTTTCCATGTCACCCGTTTTCACCTTTGGGTGTACTGCAGACGGAACTGAGATGAAAACCTGACAAATGACTTTGTATTCCCTTGACTTACTGCAAAAGTTACGATTTCCTTCAAAGCCAGCTATAAAATGGCACTTATTTTAATGGTGGTTTCATGAAATCGGTTATCGCCCACCTTCCCAGAAAATAAATTGCTGCAAGAAACATTAGATGACATTGATACCAACGGAGTGGTAATCACTTGAAACATGTCACCTAAAAGGTTGCTGTGTGTGCCAGGTTGGTTCAGACATGAGCTGATCAGTGAGGTGACAGCGACTGTCCCTTTAGGCTTTGTCATCTGGGCCTGTTATCAGAAAGCGTTTAATCATCCCTTTCACTTTTAAAACAGCCCTGGATTGGACAGCAGATTGGCCACACTCCCCGTAAACCAGACTGATTGGGGTGGTGTGGGGCCTGAGGGTCAGCTGCTGTGACGGTGGACCCAGGAATTAACAACATGAGTCAGACTTCGGGATTAGAATAGTGGTTCCCACACAGGAAATCTGGGCAGAGCCACAGGAGAAGGCACACAGAATATTTTTGCCTGCAAACCCCTAAAAGTCTGTAAAGGTCCAACCCGAAAACCATAAAATTAAATACAGAAGTTCAAAGATCCATTTCCCTCATCTTATAAATGAGAGAGAACAAGTTAAATGTTATCAATTCTATAAACTCAAAGTCAAAAATTTTTACTAAACAACTTTATCAAATAAGCAATAATATCTGTAGTTATTTTCATCATAATGAAACCTCTTCTGATCCTTTAAAAAAAAAAGAGAGAGAGAGAGAGAGACCTCAGAAAGGAGAATGAATTTCTCTAAACCCCCATAGCCAGTTCATGTCAGTGTGGGGACTTGAACCCAACCCTCCCTGCACTTGGCCAGTGCATTTCTACTTGATCTTGTCCTCATCTCATTGTGTGAAGGATTTGGTGATATCTAGAGGAGTTAGGGCCTTAAAAAAAAAAATCAGTCCCTATGGCCTTATTAGAGACCATTTGGTTGCCTCCCTACTCACCTCTGTCACTGCCCTGTGTCTTGACCACACTGTACACCATGTTCCATGGACCACAAGATGGCTGCACAGAGCACCCATGAACTTGTGCTACAGCTCTTGGACCTGAAAAGCCCTTTAACTGGTTCTGAGAATGAGCAACTCAAATGTCCCTACTCCCTGAGCCCTACACACTGTCATTTTCTGAGTCATTTCCATTGCTGCCTCACAGTGGCTGACTGAGCACATCTGGCTGTGCAGGCTGGGCACACAGTAGGCCTCAGTTGCTCACATAATGATGATGTTCACCAAGGGATCAGCCGTCCTGTGTCACAAAGTCCCATCCCCTTGGGTCAGCCCAGTCATTAGTGCTCAGATTGGAAGATTCTTAATTCTGGCAGTCTCCTGCATAGGTCCTTCGGCGTGCCTGTCCCCCTTTGGGTTAAGCTGTATGTCAGCACTGAAATTCTGTCCATGTCATAACTATCTGCTTCTTCTCCCTCAGCTGCTCCTGCAGTCCTCAGGTCTGAACCAGTGTTGCTCCATGGGGTAACAAGAAATTAGGATTTTAGCCCATAGGTCCTCACTCTAATTAAACATCTGCCAGGACCTAAAACATGATTGAGAAGAAAAAATTCATTAGGCAAAATGAGAAGTTAACAGACAAAATGACCTGCCATTGCTAGACTTTCTCTGTTGTTTTCATTGTACCATTTTCTTTCTTTTTTTCTTTCTTTTTATTTTCTGATGTTGGTTTATATCTGGTTGCATATCAAACCAGCATCTCTTCCACACGCAAGGCATCTAGTTTGGCTTAACTGAATACCACTCAGAAAACGGGGTGGATAATTCAGTTTGTCGTGGTCATTTCTGAGCCTCCCTCTCTCATCTTGGAGACTGTTATGATTTTTTTAATGAAATGTTCTGTATAAATATTACACAAGCAGGTATTTCTGCTTAAGCCATTTGGTTACCAAATGCTCTCAATGAACTCAGGATTGGGAACTCCAAATAAAACATATCTTCTCTAATTAAAAAGAAAAAACACTCAGCTACAAAGTTATGAAGTATAATTCTGCTCTACGAAAGAAATATTGGGACTTACAATTATTCTGTTTCCCTGTCCCACCAGAGAGTGGCATTTCATGATTTATCACCAGCTAGTATATTTTTATTAAACCTAGTACTGCTGTGTTTTCTTGTCTGGCCAAACAGGTCCCTCCTTCCCACCCTGAGCCCCGCTGCGGTGCTCGCTGTCAGTAGTGTTGGTGTCGTGTGTGGTTTGCTGCATGGCCGTGTGTTGGTCAGTTGATCCGTGTGTGAACTGATGTACCACTGGTGTTTTAACACTGTGTCTCTGTACCTGTTTGCGCTGCTAGCTGCTACACTGAAGCAACCATGCTGTTCTCAAGGCAGTCTACCCTTGATGATTTAGATGGACCAGAAACTGTTCCTAAAACAAGTGAGCGTGCCCGACCTAGGCTCCGTAAAGTGTTCAGCATGGATATGTCCTCCTCATCAGCTGACAGTGGCAGTTTAGCATCAAGGTGCTTAACTCGTGCATGCTTTTCTTCCCATCATGTTATCACTTTTCCCCCTTCGTGTTATTGCAAATATAAGTTCTTATGATGTACATTTGTTTTTGTTTTTTTTTATTTTTATTTTAAGAATTTGCATGACTAACCAAAAGCATAACTGCCGCTCATTCTGGGACATAACTGGTCATTCCCAGGACAGCATTCTCTTAAACTAACCGCTTTTTGCTTTTTGTCTGTTAGGAGTTTCTTAAAAGTCCTTAGTATAAACATTGTCCTCCATTTTGTAAGTATTTTCCACTTCCAAGGAGTAAAGAAATAAGCATGCTCTCTCCTTGATTGAATGGGTCAGGAAAGAGAAGAGACTTTTCCTCAAAATTTCATCAAAAGTGATGTGCAATAGTAAAAAAAAAATTTTTAATCTGCCACATGGAGTTGTTTTTAGTGGATAAGACTAAATCTGTAAAAGTTAGAATATATTTTACCATCGGCTTTTGAAAAGAATATTACTCTGCAGTAGAATATATGGCCTTTGCAAACTGTAACTTATTGCTTTGAGCTTGAGTTTTCTCGTTAAGTTCTACCATAAGACAATACTCATTTAGAAATGAAATGATTTGCATACAGTTCCAATGCTCTTTTTGGAATTGCCTTTTCGAATGGTCCACAGGGCCACAGAAACTTCAGCTCCATTGTGCTTCTCCTGACACCAGAAAAGTAACCCGATCCAAAACAAATTTCCGTTTTGACCATGCAGAGTGGTAAATCAGAGGGGTGTTAAGTTATTTTTGTTGGCACCTGTGTATCTTAATATAGTGCTGCAGTACGCTGGAGCCTGGCACCGATGGCAATGCCTTGGTCGTTTGAGATGCCCTCTGGCAGGCTCATGCTCTTCCTTTGCACTTGGTTGAGTCCTGAAGGTACCAGGACTCCTTGACTCCCTTCAGGGCCAGACCTGATCCAAAACCATAAAGAACATGCTTGCAATTGGTTTGAGTCCAACTGGAAGTTAGATTGATATGGAGTTGGCTCCACTGCTCTGAAAGTTACCTGGGGTGATCAATTTCATGGCCTTCCTAGGAGGTAAGTCCTAGAAAAATATCCAGTTTGCTTTGGCATTCCAAGAGCTTTCTATGCAATGTCCGTACTGAAGGCCAAGGTCCTGGGAACATAAACACACTAGTGGGCACCAAGGGCTCACACAAATGTTCTTCAGTCTCCAGATGCCATGAATGGCTCTGCCAAGCCCTTTTCATCTGTCCATCCATCCATCCATCCATCCACCCACTCACTTACTGACATATCTACTAGTGTCTATGGCAAGAAAGGTGGTACAACCTGTGTACTTAAGTGTCTCTGTGTTTATGGACCCGAGCTCCTCACTATATGCCATTCAGATAACAGTACAATTTCAGAATCTAACATAGTATGGTCCTCTGTCCACCAGATTCCACAGCTCCAGAACGTTTTTGCCCTTCTTCCCTTCAGAGGCTGGGGTAACAATAAAGCAAGCAGGCCATGAATTTCACTGGTGTGGCTGCTGTTTTCATTTCCAAAGCCTCTTACACAGACCTGGCAGGGAAAGTTAGGAGATAAAGGACTAGAGAAAGAGAGGTACAAGAGAGATGGCCAGGTTGCCAAAACTAGAGAGTGAAGATAAGTAAGGAAGCTTAGGGAGAATGAATACTCCACAGGGAGCAAGGAGAAAAAAATAAGTTGCAGTCATTGGGAAGAGAGAGAGCAGAGGTACCTCCTGGGCGAGCAGCCTGCAGCCAAGGGTTTGCAGCAGTGGGGTGGACAAAATGGCAGGCCTTCCTGTGTGCAACACAAAGAACCCAGTGGGCGATGTTTGGGAACCAGAGAGATGGCAAGTAAGAAATGGGAAAGGATGGAAAAATAGGGAAGGGAAACAGATATCTAAGAAATAAGCCATTTTTCCATAAAGCATGCAGTTGTTTAATTTAGCCAATATTTTATCATTCCTATCCTCCCCTTATGAGTAAAAGTGGGTCCATTATGTATAATTGGGAGTAGAGGACCTCCTGGCCAACACCCATGGACCCAAACTGGCAAGGCTTCCTGTCTCCATAGGCACCCTCCTTTAATATAATGGCAGGTCTGCTGTGCTAATTTTGTCTCCATTTGGAAATAAACACGAACCCATGGCTGGGAATCTTGATACGACTTAGACAACTTCTGTGCATAGGTGGGTTTAGCAATGTCTAAGCCATGTCATGTGACCTCTTCGGGTTCTCAACCGCGCACGTGCACTGTGGGCTTCTGTATTTTGAAGCTGCTGTTTGCAGTCTCTGCAGACCAGATGTCAATATCCTGAAGGAACAAAGCAGGTGGATGGAATGCAGGGCGCGGGGAGGGAATGGGGTATTAATTTTCTCACGCGCCTCGATGTTTGTACTGGGGGGTGTCGGGAAGGTGTCCCGAGAATGGGGAGGATGCTAAGAGCAGGGTGTGTGCCGTCCCTGTCTCCCGACAGCGAGCCCACGCAGTGCACCATGCTGTACTCACGCCAGGGGACCACAGAAACCATAGCGGAGGTCGAGGCCGAGCAGGACGACGAGGCGGCGGCAGGTGACACCGACCAGGGAGGGGAGGAGGCCGTGGACCTGGGGCCGGAGGAGGCCTCGGAGGCCTCGGAGGCTGGCCTCACCCCAGACGCCGAGCTGCCGCAGTACTCCACAGAGGACGGGGACGTGGAGGCCCCTCCGTCCTACAGCAAGGCGGTCAGCTTTGAGCGCCTGTCCTTCGGCTCCCGGGACGACTCTGCAGGCCAGACCCACATGGCCGTGAGCCCCGATGAGAGCCGCTCAGACAGGCTCGAGTCCAGCATCTTACCACCCCTGACTCACGAGCTGACGGCCAGCGAGCTGCTGCTGAACAAGTAAGAGCCGTGTCTGTAATAGACACTTGTGCACACCTTTCTGTCTCCGATAGGCTGTTAGGTTGACTCCACCAGAAATCTGGTGACATGACAAGGTGGGGAAAGACAGGAGGGATCG
This sequence comes from Suricata suricatta, assembly GCF_006229205.1. Taxonomy (NCBI): domain Eukaryota; kingdom Metazoa; phylum Chordata; class Mammalia; order Carnivora; family Herpestidae; genus Suricata; species Suricata suricatta. The sequence continues at coordinate 58,353,709 of NC_043713.1, read as the reverse complement.
TGCAAAGTGGAAATCTGATTCGGAGAAATGAAAACGAGTTTATTATCATGTCTATTTCAACAGGATGTTCCATGATGATGAGCTGGAAGAGTCGGAAAAATTCTATGTTGGCCAGCCCCGGTTCTTGCTGTTGTTCTATGCCATGTACAACACTCTGGTGGCCCGCTCAGAAATGGTGTGCTATTTTGTGATTATCCTCAACCACATGGTCTCTGCCTCCATGATTACCCTTGTGCTTCCCATTCTGATCTTCCTCTGGGCCATGCTGTCTGTCCCCAGGCCCAGTAGACGATTCTGGATGATGGCCATTGTCTACACAGAGGTGAGCCTTGAGTGAAAATTTCTAATAAATGGCTTTTGGCATTTACTCTAGGCAGGCAGTCCTATCTCCCAGACAGTTTCACATAGGACATTCAAGTCAATGGATGCTCTTAGGTAGGCAAATGACTCTTAACTAACAGTTATTGCGTGCTTGCAGTTGTATATATCTTTTCCCATGTCACACATCACAGAAGACAGGTGCTAATATCATTCCATTTAACAGATAAGGAAACAGCTTTAGTGAGGTTAAATAATTGACGCAAGTTCCCCAACTGGCAAGTGATGGGGTAGGCTTTTGAAATCTGGTCATCTGCCCTATGATATTAACTACCGAAATGTGTTATTTATGCAGAAATTAGTGTCTAGTGCCAGTGGATGTCCAGTGAATGGATGCTGAATTAAACAATACAGTAAGCAATTTGAATATAGTTTGATACAACATGCGTATTTTCCATTTTTAAGCCTAAAAGCTAGTTTCCACACACAAAAACACAAAGTCATATAAGCACTTACCTAAAACTCTGAATAACACAGGGGTAAACTAAAGGACAGGAGACCCTCTTCCCAATTATATGAACCTGTTTTTCTATCCTTCCCCATTAAATATATAGAAGATCACAAATTCCCATGACAATAATAACATTGGGAATGAAAAGGGAGGCTCAATAAACAATAGTTCTTTGTGTTCTGGGATCTTTGAAGAAAGCTAATTTTCTTACCTGGCTTATAAAGGAAAGTTTTCACTAACAATGGTACTGTAATTGCTTCTTAAAGGATAGGACTCATGATGGATGTACATTGAAATTCCAGAAATTTTGTAGGCTTATAGGTAATTCAACAGTAAAGTAAAGCAAAGCTTTATCAAAGCATCTCAAAAGTATCAATGTAAAGTATCATGTATTTCCATAGTAATTATTTAAATATATTTAAATACTTATAAATAGAAAAGATAGAAAGCCATATACCTATCTCTTTAAGTAGCCTGTCCATCACAATCTTGCTAAAATAATCATTTTTAAGTATTACTTCCATTACATAAACTTTGTGATCTGGGACATAAATGACCCCTCTTTGGGGAATGGGTCCATTCTCTGTACAACCTCTGTACAGAGGTGAGGGAGTTTCTAACCTAGAAGTGAAGGAAGATCAAGGACTAAAAATTAAGAGAAGGGAACAAGAGCTATTTAAATGTTATTTCATCATAAAATGAAATTTTCCTAGTTAAGTTAAAGTGGGGCTCCCCCCTTTCTCTGTCACACCAAGAAGAGAGGAAATGGAAGATTAAGTTGATGTTAATTCACTCTACAAGTTAGACCAAGTGCCAAAACCCAGGAATTATGCCAGGTGCAAGAAAAGGACAATAAATTTAATTTTTTAAAAAAGTTGTTTCTGTTTCTCCATGGCTCACAAACCAATATGGCGAACAGGTACCATGTAAACAAAGAATTGCCCGACAGCACAACACAAAACCACATTAGAGCATGTACAAGAAAGATGGATACTGTCTGTGCTTCATGCAGCCTGGTGGTGTGGAGAGAAGCCATCACAGCATCTTCTCAGTGGAAGACAACTTAGAACTGATTCTAAGGGATGAGTGTAAGGTCATCAAAGGACAAAAAGCAAAGGGAGCAAATAGACATAGACACTCTGGCAGTGCCAAGAATGACCGGTGGCTTGTCATGGCTGGGAGGCAGGCCGTGAGTGGACAACACAGTAGTAGGCTCTTGGGAATGTCAACAAGGTGAATGCTCAGGAATGCTTCTTTCTCCCCGGGTATGGAAGTATTTGAACAGAGGCATGACTCAGTCACTCTTGTCTCTAGCAAGTGTTTACACAAAATGAAAGTGGAGGCATGGAGGCCAGCTAGGAAACCATTTTAACTGTCTGGGTGAGAAGTCATAGGATGTGAACTGACCCAATGGCGATGAGGCTGAAGATGAGTGAGGTAAATGAGAAGTTTTAGTAAGTGACCAAAACGGGTTGGGGTGTGAGTGAGAAGGAAAGAGGCAAAGATGATCCTCAGGTTTCTGCTCTGGCATCTGTATGTGGTGGTGCTGCTGAACACAATAAGAAACACAGGACTGTTCTTTGCAGAAGCATGGCTATAAGAAGGAGAGAGACAGGAGGAGAGGTAAAGTGAGACTCTAGGTCTAAAGAGGACTTTGAAAAATACTTTTTATGGATGAATTGCATGAACTGCAATTAACCCCTGGTGACACTGCTGTTAGAGGGATGTTTAAAAGAGACCTGTCAGTTTTCTCATATGTCTTTACCACAGACCACTTCTCTACATTTATACCCTGAACTAGTCACCACAACTGGCAAGTTTTTATTTTATTTCCTTTAATTTCTTCTTGAAGAGAACTTCCAGGGAGCAATAAAATGGTGAGAACAGGAGCACCTTGGTGGCTCAGTTGGTTAAGTATCCGACTTCAGCTTAGGTCATGATCTTGTGTTTGTGGCTTTGAACCCTGCGTCAGACTCTGTGCTGACAGTTCAGAACCTAGAGCCTACTTCAGATTCTGTGTCTCCCTCTCTCTCTCTCTCTGCCCCTCCCCTGCCCATGCTCTGTCTCTCAAAAAATAAATAAATAAAACATTAGAAAAAAAAATTTAATGCTGAGAACAGAGATCACAGGAAAGTGAAAATAGGCATCAAAAGTGCCTGAGATGCTCAGGAAGATTACAAATTAAAGCAATATGTAAAATATAGAGTTCTCCAAGTTAGTCCTTACTACCATATGTTAATAGCTGAATAATTATATAGACGCCTCATTAAATCACTGTAAATTAGCCAACTCCTCAAAAATAGAAAAAAAAACCATAAGTAGGTGTTGTGAGTACCCTCCCCATCTCTGATGCACCTGTAGTCAGAGGGTGCTGGAGGGAGTAATATTTTGTTCCTGGTCTAAAGTCCATGTGAGAGTGGTAATGTTATCATTCCACATCATTGTGTGCTATCTTATCAAAACTGTGAAATGATCTTTTTACTTAGCTTTTCTATCACTATTTTTCGTAAAGAACCATTCTTAAGAAGGAGTAATTTTTTTTTTTTATTTCCATCATCCGCGTGTAGGTAGCAATTGTGGTCAAGTATTTCTTCCAATTTGGCTTCTTTCCCTGGAATAAGAATGTGGAATTGAACAAAGATAAACCTTTCCACCCACCTAACATCATAGGAGTGGAGAAGAAAGAAGGTTATGTCCTTTATGATCTCATTCAGCTCCTGGCTCTTTTCTTCCATCGGTCAATTTTGAAGGTACCGCATGTTAACACTTACCCAGCTCACACTGATTAGTTCAGCCCCCGTGATAGTCCTGGAGAAACCGAACATTAGGATTGGTGATGAGGCCAAAGGGCCAATGAGTGGCATCTTACTTTCATGTTCTTTTTTTTTAACAGCGGTGTTAACTGGCAGTATGATCCACTCCAAATTGTAGTTCTCTGAATGTTCTGTCTTACACAAGGAGCAGAATTTAGTGTATCAGGTATAAAAATACTCCACACAGTATAAGTAATTCTCACAAATATGGATTAATTATAATATGTTCATAATAGAAGTAGAAACATGGGGGAATTCTCTCCCCAGTTTATTACAGGTTCCCTTATTGAGCCCCATATTTCTGTTTCTATTATGAACATACCATAATTAATCCACATTTGTGGGAATTATGTCAAAGAAAATGTTCACTCAATGAACATACTTTGCAAAGATATGTTATCCAAGGAAACCACTTAGCCAAAGCTGAATTTTCCAGTTCTTCTGATAAATTACCTGAATTCATCAGTTTACTAATTCTTGTTATGAATATATTAACAAATATGTTAAAATTATTTTTTTAGTTCTAGAAATTGAAGTTTAAATTTCTGCATTTAAGACATGGTGTATTATGTTGTATGTCAGCTATACCTCCATTTAAAAAAAAAGACATGATGGCAGGTGGTCACTTCATAACTCTCTTGCAACTTGTATCCTTTTACACATCATTTTAAAAATGTATATAAACCTTTAGGCATTTTGCTGCCATCTCATTAATATTTCAGTGGTTTAGCAGTTAAAATTGTTTATTTAAAGATACAATAAAATTTTGGTGTTTCCTATTGATATACTTACTCTGGTTTCTTAGAAAATTTCATGTATATGGTGAATGTATTTGAGGTACTCTTATGCTAAAATTTTGGCTAATGATATGAAAAATAGTTTTCAGAATAACAGATCCTTTCATAAGAAGACAAAACTACCCTACATCTTTGGAAACCTATTAAACAATGCTGCTATGGAAACCAAACAGTTCAAACTATGTGGAAATTTTAAAAGTGGTTAAAACTATCCTATTTGGTATGAATTGCTATAGATCTTATAAATATTTGGAATAATTAACTAAGAAATACACTACTATGAAAGTAGTAAAAATAACCTAAATATGTTTAAATGTTGGCAAAAGAGAAAATAACTATTAAAGTGATTTAAAAGAAATCAGTATAAGTTGAAAATCCCATTATGAAAATCTAGAATGTCTAAGAATAAAGCTGAATTGTCTTTTGAAATAACATATCTATTAATATTTAAGAATGGGGTCCCTGGATGGCTCAGTCAGTTAACTGTTAGACTCTTGATTTTGCTTCAGGTCATCTTCTCATGATTTACGGGATCAAGCCCCATGTCAGGCTCCACACTGGGTATGGAACCTGCTTGGGATTCTCTCTCTCCCCTTCTCTCTGCCCCTCCCCACCTCAAAATAAATAAATACATTTTAAAAATTAAAAATAAAAGAATAATCTGTGTATTAGGTGACAGTGTCTGTTACTGAACTGATCATTCTCCAAGTTATTTTTTATCAACTGAATTTTGGCAAATTGGACTGGAGCTCTTCTCCTCTATAGCACATGTCAGAGAGAAGACTGGGTGAGGTCCTGGGGAATAAATGCATAGCCTGGCAGTCTGGGCACTCAGGAGGTGGTGGGCTCGTGGGGAGCTTCGAGAAATAGCAGCAATGTCATTGTAAGGTGGATTTGCTGTCCAGGTCACATCTTGCACCAGCAAGACGCCTGGTTTTTTTCAGCCTCTTCTGCTGTCCTTCCTCCTGTCTGTCCTACCAGTCCCTTTCGCCCATTTCTTTGAAGCAAAATGCAGGCTCTATAGAGTGCATCACAATCTCTGTCTCATATGTGGGCCAACACTTTTTGAGTAAAGTATTTGCAGCTCTGTTTCTGACCCAGCCGTGAGTGGTACAAGGGTTCACAGTTTGCTGTGTATTTTCGGGGAGAGACAGCCTCCTTATTCAAGTGTAGGTATTTGGTGAACATGGGGCAGTGGGGCTAAATTCACCCACTGATATTTAAAATGCTACTTGTAAGCACAGATTAATATGTTCTAAAAAGTTCTTTCACTCAGGAGCCATTCAAGTGATTATAATTTCCCTTACTCCATCTGCCAAATATTATCTGCGTCTATGTCAATTAGTTAGCCAAACTCTTATCACCACCCATCCGCACTCTACTGGCACCATCATAAACATCTAGACAATAAGCTTTCCTAGAGTCTCCTGGTTTTCTAATCCTCGGCTTTACCGTAGTATGAATGACAAAAAATTGTTATATATTTAAAGTCTGTACATTGTGGTGATGTGTTTTACGTAGAAACAGTGAAAGGATCCCCTCCACTGGAATTCATTAGTACCCATCACTTCCCATATGTATCTGTTTTCTTTTTCATTATTTTTCTTCCTCCCTTCCTCCCACCGTGACCCCCTTCTTCCTTTCTTCCTTCCTTCCTTTCTTCCTTCCTGCCTTTCTTTCTTTCTTTCTTTCTTTCTTTCTTTCTTTCTTTCTTTCTCTTGCTTTCTCATGAGAACATTTAAATTCTAACTCTCTAGCAAATGTCAGTTATATAATACAATGTCACCAACCACAGTCACCATGTTTCATATTTGGCTTTCTAATTGTGGAGGGGTGTGATACTACCTCACCTGAAATGACCATCTGAGTTGTTGCTTATGCTTTCTCAGTGCCACGGCTTATGGGATGAAGATGACATCGCTGACAGTGGCACAGACAAGGAAGAGTCAGATGATGAGCTCTCCCTCAGTCATGGCAGGAGAGCCTCCTCCGATTCTCTGAAATCCATCAACCTGGCCGCATCGGCTGAATCGGTGCACGTGGCCTTCCCGGAGCAGCCTACAGCCATCCGGAGGAAGCGATCAGGCAGCAGCTCCCAGATATCCCCCAGATCCAGCTTTTCTTCCAATAGGTCCAAAAGAGGTACCCGTCATATGACTTCCTTAGGCTGGAATAACTCTGAGTTGTCTGCTTGTTCCTGTGCCAGTGGGTCTCGGACAAGGATGTTTACTGGGTGCTATCAAGGAGACAGATGGGGAGATGTGAGAAGAAAGTGCTTTGAAATCAGACCCGAGTTCAGTTCATAACTCAACTGTGTGACCTGGGGCAGCCATATCATTCTTCAAAACGTCTGATTCCTCCCCAGGACAAGGATTTCGGGTCATTGTGAAAAGTGGCCAGCACACTGCCTCGTATAGTGAGTGCTGGGCAAATGCTAGTTTTTAAGTCATATCCAGAGATATGAGATATTTCAGAGTGTGTCCAGAACGCTACAAATCACAATTTATTTTGAAAATATTTTTAGATGTAGTCAGTGGGAACTTTTAACAAAACCACCTGTTTATTCCCTAAGCTAGTTAATTTCTTACTAAATAGTGGAGTATCATCAGCAGATAGATAAGCCCTACAGTTTCCACTCTTGGAGAAACTGGATTTTTGTATTTATAGTGCTCCTGCCTGAAGCTTTCCAAACACCTGTGTATTCATCTTCAGAATATACTTTTCAGGCAGACAGTGTTTCATCTGGACATGAAAAGGGCATGGGGCATGGACCCAATCTGGAAAACCCACAACCTGGGATCCCATTTAGCCCTATAAAAACTGTTATTCCAATCTATTTCTTCCTGGAATAAAGATCATATAACAAGAGTTCCAGGGGTGGAATGCTTGTCAAGTGTCCAACTCTTGGTTTCGGCTCAGGCCATGATCTGCCGCTTCATGAGCCCCACATCTTGCTCTGCACTGACAGTGTGGAGCCTGCTCAGGATTCTCTCCCTCTTTCTCTGCCCCACCCATTGCTCACTCGCTCTCTCGCTCTCTCTCTCTCAAAATAAATAAACTTAAAAAAAAATAAAGATCACATAACAACCCCAAAAGGAGCCAGTGTTCAGTGTAGAAACCCAAATACATTTCACTGTGGAGGCAGAGTTGAAACTGCAGATTGCAGGCCCTCAGTCACTATTGTTAGAGGCTTAGTGTATAGTTACCTCTAAATCTGCTCAAGGCATCCTCCACTGTGTGGGTTCCAGGGGCTTCTTTATGTCTACAAACCCGTAACTCAGCACATCTTGGCCTTCTTTCTTTCTCTAGGCAGCACAAGCACCCGAAACAGTAGTCAAAAAGGAAGCAGTGTTCTGAGCATCAAGCAGAAAAGCAAAAGGGAACTTTATATGGAAAAGCTTCAAGAACATTTAATCAAAGCAAAAGCATTTACGATAAAGAAGTGAGTACATGAAGCCCCTTGGGTGACATGTTTTACTTTAGTGCCAGATTTCTGGTATCAATTATTTCATATAAACCAGGGGTGCAGAACAGAGAAGTTACCTTTCATACCACAAACATCATCTGCTTAAGGCAGAAGAAAATGGCCGGTTTTGTATTGTTCTTAACGGAGATGTAATTGACATATAAATTATGTTAAATTCAGGCGTACAGCATGATGATTCGATAGATGTATATGTTGTGGAATGATCACAATAGTTAACATTCATCACATGGAGTTACAAATATTTTCTTATGACAAGAGCTTTTAAGATTTACTGTCCTAGCAGCTTTGAAATGTAAAGGACACGAGGTGCCTGGTGGCTCAGTCAGTTAAGGGTCCAACTCTTGGTTTTGGCTCAGGTCATGGTCTCACAGTTTATGAATTCAAGCCCCACACTGGGCTCCGTGCTAACAGCACAGAGCCTGCCTGGGATTCTCTCTCTCCCTGTCTCTGCCCCTCCTTGGCTCTCTATGTCTCCCAAAATAAATAATCCTAAAAAAAGTTTTTAACAAAATGTGAAGTACAGGATTATTAACTGCAGTTACCATGCTGTGAACCCAGGACTAACTTACTTTATAACTGGAAGTTTGTATACTTTGACCCCCTTTGCCATTTTGCCCAACCCTCACTCCTGGCAATTTGTTCTCTGTATCTGAGTATGGGTTTTTCATTTTTGATTTAGATTCCACGTATTAGTGAGATCATATGTTGTTTGACTTTCTCTGACTTGTTCCATAGATATAGATATAGATAGATATATTCCCAAGATATATACTTCATTATATAACACTGTATACCTACACACACAACATACACACACACACACACACACACACACACACACACACATTTTTTTATCCATTCATCCATTAGTGGACACTTGGGTTCCAGGTCTTGGCTACAATAAATAATGCTGTGCTAAACCTGGTTTGCAGAGATCTTTTAGATTTAGTGTTGTCATTTCCTTCAGATAAATACCCAGAAGTAGAATTGCTTCTGTAGTTCCATTTTTAATTTTGGGGGAGCCTTCATACTGTTTTCCATTGTGACTGCACCAACTTATATTCCCATCAACAGTTCACGGGGGTTCCCTTCTCTCCACATCCTCACCAACACCTGTTATTTTTTTGTCTCTTTGTGTGAGATGTTGTATTGTTTTTAAAAATCAGTTTTCAGTGGGATTAATTTTTATATCATTATGTTTATAAATACAGTTTTCCTATTTGAGTAGAATATATAGTTTCAAGGATTCTCAGATGTATTTTCAAGCATCATCAATGCTGAATTCCAGCTAGACGGAGAGGTGTGTGATATCAAGTTGGAAGGGACTCAGAGAAATACTCTCATCCTGGAGAGGGGAAACTAAGGTCTAATGTCACACAGCTTGTCTCCAGCAAAATGCACAAGTCCTTCTCCCAAGTGCCAGGGACCTTGACAAGCAGCAGATGAGCAATGGGAATGGAGGAGGTGAGCAGGGCTGACCCTGAATGTGGCCTCCAGGACCTGGAGGGCCATCCAACCTGAACATGGCCTTGAATTGAAGGCAAAGCCCAGAAAATAAGGAAGACAGAGCAGAGGCTGGACAGAACAGGGTGCAGTCAAAAGCCCAGGGCACTACCTGGGAACCAGGAGGGGCACAAGATCCATAAAGGGGAGGAGCAGGGGCCACCTAATGCATACCCGGTGCTCAGGTCAGACTATAGGTCTAGGCACCGTTATGTATTCCCATCTAATTCTCACCCCAGCCCTGTGTCTCAGGTCTTTTTATTACCCAACAGTAGATGAAATAAAAACACAGAAACTACGTATCATGCTCAAGGGTTCACAGGTAGGGAGTAATTGAATCAGGCAACAAACCCAGCAGCTCATTTCTGAGGCTTTGGACGACTCTGTTCTGCTTCAAACAACAGAAGAGGCCTGGGATCTCATCAGCGCAATGAGTCATACATAGTGCCTTCCTTGGCAATGAATGTCTACACTCGCTATTAGAGCAGGCACCACTTCCACCAGACTCTGCTGAAGCTGAAGAGGGAGTTGTGACCTGTTTGGAGAGAGGGGTGCAGAGGAATGGAATGCTGGAAACATCTGGTCACTCTTCCCATCCTGCCCCTTCTGAATCAAGTGCTGGGGGTCTCTGTTTTGCAGGACTCTGCAAATATATGTGCCCATCAGACAGTTCTTCTACAACCTCATCCACCCAGACTACAGTGCTGTGACCGATGTATATGTGCTCATGTTCCTGGCTGACACTGTTGACTTTGTCATCATCGTCTTTGGCTTCTGGGCCTTTGGGGTAGGTTGGGGGGTGGGGGGCGAAGGCCACCACACTTCTAATGAGTAAGAGTGAGGCCGTCCTGTGAAGTTCCACTCGTGCCTGAACCCGCTGTCTTCTTCCCAGAAACACTCAGCAGCGGCAGATATCACCTCTTCGCTGTCAGAGGACCAGGTCCCTGGGCCATTTTTGGTGATGGTCCTAATTCAGTTTGGAACCATGGTGGTGGACCGAGCACTATACCTCAGGAAGACTGTACTGGGAAAGGTCATTTTCCAGGTCATTCTCGTGTTTGGAATTCACTTCTGGATGTTCTTCATCTTGCCTGGTGTGACTGAGAGGTAAGGTGGAAGCTGGAGGCACACACCCACTTTAATGCAAATATATTCCAGAAGGTTATCACCCCATATGCATCACCACAACAAAATCACCAGGTACGGGCAGAGGCATGGCAGAACAGCACCATGGGTTGGAAAAGTTAGAGATCTTCAACATTAAATTCAATGTGGCTCCAAAACATGAACTGATTCCCTGAACACAGTTTCATTGCCTGTTTGTAGGCATTCATAGAAATCAGGTTTTTCAGGATGGGAGAAGTGACAAGCTTGGCAATCTGAGAAAACCAGAAGCTTTCCATTGTGATTCTCTCCCCCTTAGTAGACAGAGATGAACTGGAGCATGGTCTTACGGTCACTGCTACAAGAATGAGAGGGTCTCAGACTATGTTCTATGAGAAATGGATGATAAAAATGGAGGCCACTGAGTAGAAGAAAATATAGAGGGGTGGTGAGCAGCAGATGACAGTGGCATCTGCCACGTAGGGTAGTTGTGACGGTTGTATGTAACAGTGTCCGGAAGGCGCCTGGCATGGAGGCCCACGGAGGTGGAAGCATGTGGCCCCATGACACCATGACGCTGCTGCTGCTGTTAATACAGCTAATTGCTGCTTATTAAAATGGGCTGGAGGTGGGGTGGGAGGTGGGGGGGCAGGTAAAAAGAGCAGCCTAAAGTCCAATGGGGAAAGGGCTGGTGAGATCCTTGGAGGTGGCTGTCTGCTGCCTTTCCCTCTGTCTCCTTGAGCTCTAAGCTCCAGTCATATTGAGGGCACCATGTCCTCCTGCACCTCAAAGGACCTTATTCATTGCCCTTCTCTTCTGCCACCAACCCACTCTTCCTCCTCACCCTTTAGTTTTCCCAGGTTGCCTCCACCTGAAACACTACTTGGGTCCAAGTCGGTGCTTAATACATGAACAAATGAATGACAGAAAAACAAGAGAGACTGCTATAAATAGGAGAGTATGGGAGCAAAGGGTCAACAGAACAGGACATGGAAGCACCCATATAATGTAATAGGAATGATCTTTTAATGAACACATCATTAAAAGTTTTCATGTTTTACAAGAAGCTCATCTTTTATCATACCTCAAGGGTCATTCCTGGCCAAGCCTTGTGAATAACATGACAATCCAGCTGGCTACTGCCATTTTTTGAAGTGTGACTAGAAAGTAATGAAAACTGCTCTCATTTGTGTGGTTCATAACTTGACTCAAGTGGCATTCCTAACAAGGAAACCCAACTCTCTAATAACAGTGATGTGGCTACATGTCTACTCCCACCTGAATGGTTAGGCTGTGACCTTTTGATTTTGGTGGCAATGCAAATATTTTAAAAGGAAAATGGAATTAGGATATTTCCCATGAATCTGAAGTGGAACCAAGAATTGTTACCAAGAAAACTATCAACCAATGTCTTTCACATCATCCTGCAGATGAGGAGTAAACATAGCTGATAAAAATAATTCAGATTAAGGCAGGCTTGTTGAAATACTAGAATTTGTTTGTAAGAACATTGTGGATCTTATTTGTTAGTCTTTAAAGTGAAATAAATGTGATTTTCTCTATAAATAATTCTATATACATATTCAGAGAAATAAACCACATTCAACACCCATGGTAGTCAGATGAAGAATGTTGATTATTTCTATGACATTTAAAAGCATCAACGGGCATTCTCCACCAGCCTTCCTAGAAACTCTTAATTTAATAGATGAAAGAGACCTTAAAAAGCTTCCTACACCTGCTAACCTCACAGATGAAAATAGGTAAAACCCATACAGAAGAGTGATGTCCCCAAAGTCACTCAGCTGGCTCGTGGTAAGACCAGATCCCAATCACAGACCTCTCGACCCTACTGTATGCTACACCACACCTCCCATGGGAAGCATCCTGTGCTCTCTTCCAAGCATATTTCTTGAAATAATACAGCTTACATTTCATTGTGCAGTTGTGAAAAGGATTTTACTTTTCCATCCCCGGAACAGAGCTCCAGAGCATGGATCTTACCATGTCCTGACAGAAGAGTTCATAGAGACTGAAGTTTCCAGAAATATGGCAATGGAGAATCCTTCAGCAGTATCAAAGTACCAAATAGTTGGGTTATTCCTACTGATATGAGTTTCCAATTGATGCTGTAACAAATTGCCACAAACTTAGGACCTAAGACGAAATGAATTTATTGTCTTACAGTTGTATGGATCAGGCGTCTGACACAGGTCTCCCTGGACTAAAATCAAGGTGTAGGCAGAGCTGCATTCCATTCTAAAGGCTCTAGGGGAGAATCTCTTTCCTTGGCTTTTCCAGGTTTTTGAGGTGCTAGCCTTCCTTGGCTTATGGCCCGGCCTCAGCCTTCAAACCCATCATCAGTGAGTGGAGTCCTTTTCTCATTACATCACCCTGTCCCTTCCTCCACCATCATGGTTCCCTCTCAGCACAGCTGAGAAAGATTTCTCCCTTTAAAGCCTCATTGATTAGATTCAGCCCACCTCATTAATCGCTAACCTAGGTTTATCTCCCTACTTCAAGGTCCTTAACTTAATCTCAACTATAAAGCCTTCTTTGTCATGAAAGGTAATACATTCACAGCTTCTGGGGATTAAGCAACAATACCTTGCAAACCAGATAGAGCTGGAATGTTTGTTATAATGACTGAATTAATGAAAACTTCTTTGGGACTTACAATAGTGCACATTCAATTCAATTTCTTATTTATTGAGTACCTGCTCTGTCCAAGGCAGTAGACCAGGGGAAAAGAGGCTTGACACTTTGCATGCAGTGAATAAAGCAGAACCTATCCCCATATGGGAAGGACCACATGATGGGCTTCCAGAGATTGAGGCACTATGATAAACACTAAAACTATAGCCACAGCTGTACAGCTAAGACTCATATAATGTTATATGCCAATAATATCTCAATTTTTTAAATAATAAAACTTAAAAACATATTGAACAGTTCCATCACCCAAAACACCTCCTATGCCATTTGCAGATGGAGGCTTATCCCTCACCTCTAGCTTCTGGTGTATCCATTTTCTGGATACAAATTTGCCTTTCTCAGAATGTCATTTAAATGGATCACATACCCTATGGCTTTTAAGGCTGGCTTTTTTCACTCGGCATAATGTATTTGACATTCATCCATGTTGTTGCATGTGTTAGTACTTATTTTTTTGTTGGTCAGTAGTATTCTATCATGTAAATGTTCCAAAGAGTGTTTTAATATACAAAAGTTGAAGGACATTGGGGTTGTTTATAGTTCTTTGGCAATTACAAATACATTACCAAAAAAATGGCCACAGAGATCATTTCTGTCTCATGCAGTCTCACTTTTGAACCTCACCTAACCATCATTCATAGTGCAATGGATTACTCTATCTTTATTTTTGGATATTTAATTCAAGATATATTAGGATTGGTGAGTCTTCATTGCCAGCATGTCAGTGACAATATAATTTCATGTTATTTCAAGCCATACTGCCATCACTTGTTAACATCCCAAGTTCAGTTTTTCTCCTTCAGATATTGTTACTGAAAATTTAATTCATTATTGTGCAGAACATTCATTAATAGTTATGTTATTTAAATCCTTTTCAAAACAGGAAAAGAATAAGAGAAGAATATTAGGAATTTAAACTATACAGAAAAAGATTACAGCTACCAGTTAAAATATTGAGCATCAGGAAGCTCCAATATTTTGAATAATTAATCTCATAAATGACTTTTTCTGTGTGTAGGCACATGATTTATTTAATCCACAAATTTTCAGTGGTTGCCTATATTCTACAAAGTATTGTGTGGCTGGGGCTGGGGCGGGCAGAGAGATGAGTAAGGCATGACCCCAACCGCTAATAATAAAACATGGAGAGACCACCAAAAGAAAAGGTCTTCCATTGTGAGACAACATTAATGTTCCTGTTAGATTTAACAGGATTACATCAGGAACTTCTGATTAACTGTTGCTTATTCCAAATTGATTCACTTCAAGTTGAAGGGAAGGGAGTTTTTGTTTCAGTTTTTTAATTTAAATTCCAGTTAGTTAACATAACATACAGTGTAATATTAGTTTCAAATGTACAATTTGGTGATTTCAAAACTTACATACAACACCCAGTGCTCATCACAACATTGGTTGGTTCTTTTATAGGGGATAGAAGACAACACAGTTGTATATCTTTGATTACAATGTTTATAGATATAGATTTTTTCCTCATGCAGTTTTCATATAAATTATTTGTAAAATTTAATAACATTTCCCTGGAAAGCTAAAAGATCATTCTTTTTTACTTCTACACCAATAGATACCAATCAGACTGTAAAGTTCTGATATATTTATTCATAACTTGTCAAGTGCTAGATGATGGTCAAATATATTTAATACATTAGGACCTGAAATACCAAAGCCGGTTTCTCTACAAGGAAGACACTTATATGCAATGCTTTTGAGATTTCTAATTGTTGAGATCTACATAGAGGTCCATAGGCCCCTGAGATGCACAGGCCCGTGCATTCCTGTCTGGTTCTTAGATCTGGTCAACTACATAGCTATTTTCAGTTAAAAAAAAAAAAAAAACAACACATGTGTTCTTCAATGTCAAAATTAAAAGTTAATAAGACAAATCTGAAACATAACATAAAGAGGAGTACACTGCATGTGTAGGAAGCTTTAAGTATTGCTCTTAATTTTGAACACAGGGAAGCTAATACCCACATCTTGGCAAGTCAAAAGTCTTATTTTATATTTCCTTTAAAAAATGTTCTAAATATTTAAGCCTCTTGCAGAACTCTGCATTTATTCAAAGTTAAAAATGGTCCTATGGCTTATCATTCTTTGAAAACATGCTCCAGATTTTTTTCTAGTGTGAAATTTAGTTTCAAGTGTTCCCTCAAACTTATGCCAGCATTTTTGCACCATATAACACGATGGGTCTCTTCATTAATTATTCACCAGGAGAAGGGACCACCGTTTCGATGGCTGAAGTTATCATTAGAGAAAAGAATGTTAGATTTTCAGAGGCAGGGGGAAATCTTCAAATGAAGACATGGGTGTCTTGAGCATGTTGGCTTGAGGAACAGACACTATAAATTGTAGATACAACTGGAACCCAAATCAAGGTGTAGAAATGTTGTTAAGAGACGAATAGCAAAAAGGGGGAGGGTTCATTTCTCAGGATACTTCCTCCTATATCTTCCAAATGGTGGGTACTTTGAAGTGAAAAAAATGCATTTTCTGATGAACTTTCATTTGGATCACAGTAGCAGCTTCTTGCACATTGTGAGTAAATGCTAAGTAGCAAATGCACTTAAAAATAAATTAGTTTATTCCTGGCCTAAACAACTGCATTACGCATTAATACATTGGAGGCACCATTTGTAGAATTTTTTTTTTAATTATTAGACTTTCTTACCCTACTTTTTGCCTTTGATGTGATCTGCTATGTACAGAAAATTCCTTACAATTGACTGAATTGGCTCTAAGTGCCAGAGGGGCAATTCGACTTTTTTTTTTTTTAATCCTAAACTGGTATCCTCTCGTACCAGAAGAATATTCCATTATTTAACTTTTCTGTTTCTGCACCTTAGGAAATTCAGCCAGAATCTGGTTGCTCAGCTTTGGTACTTTGTGAAATGTGTTTACTTTGGGTTATCTGCCTACCAAATCCGTTGTGGCTACCCAACGCGAGTCCTTGGAAACTTTCTCACCAAGAGCTACAATTATGTCAACCTCTTCTTGTTTCAAGGGTAAGGAAGGACACTGTGTTGTCACAGTCACTCACAGAGGGGAGGCTGGCAATAGAAAGGAATTTTGTTTCCATGGGAAGATACAGGAAAATTTAAAAAAAAAAAAAAAGGCTGATGTGGCAATAAGATCATCACGGAACTCTTATGTTTGGCAAAAGACAGATACACCTCTTGGAATAACCTTTTTGGGGTAGTTGCCACATACCTGGTCAGCATATTGTTCTAGAATTATCCACCTGGGTTAATTTTCTGTTACTGGATCCTGCATAATTACTGTGGTAATATTTCAGGATGAAAAATAGGGATACATGATCCTTAAGTATTAATATATGTAGGCACAATGGAACAGAAATTTGGCATTTGTACTATTTCAAAATACCTTTGGGTATTGAAGAAGACCATTTATTCCACCTAACATCAACCTGAATGCCACAGGACTTACTTGTTCCTGGTAGTCAGCTACTCAGACGAAGCATATTGTGTTTTCAGTGTAAGAAGTTCATTGGTAGTATCTTCTCCCTGTTCCAATGAAAACTATACCACAACATAGAAGGTCAGGCCGCTCATGGCACTGCCAGCTGCTTGGTTATACCAGACCTGGCGACAGGTGACTTAATCACATAAGAGGTATTGAGTGTGTTCAGTGAGTCGCTTAGTGTTGTTCTGTGTCTGCCCTGATATTTCTTCCAAGGGTTGGACTAGTGTTCACTTGGCAGAGCTGAGTGGCCTAGGGGAGAATTTCTGAGTGGTAACCCAAGCTGTTCTGACGGCCCTGGGGTGAACATGGGTTCTCCAGCTGGGGAAAGCACTGTGTTAATCAAGAAACAGGGAATAGTTCCTAGACCAGAGGGGAGCCCAAGCCAACCCATTCCCAAATATAAGAACATAAGCCAGAATCTTATTAACCTGAGTCATCTACTAAATCTACTGTGTGCCCCCAAGCCCAGGTCCTTTTCCCTCTGGCATCTCTCATGTCCCCTCATCTTTCACGTATCAGGTGTATAACTTTTCCTAGCTCATTCAACAGCAAACCCCCAATATTCAATAATCCTGTACCAACATCTATTGGTCTCATAACATAAACAAATACGTGTTTAAAAATGTAAAATGATGTGTAAAATGATTCTTGCAGAAAATATTACCTTGACTATAGAAAATCCTAAAGAATCAACCAAAAAACACTGTTGGAAGAAATCAATGAGCTCATTGTAAAGTTGCAGGATATAAAATCAACATGCAGAAATCAGTGTGCTTCCCTATGCTAAAAACAAAACATCAGGAAAAAAATAAAGAAAACTATCCATTCATAATAGCACCAAAAGCAATGAAATACTTAGAAATAAATTTAACCAAGGAAGTGACAAGATCTGTACAATGAAAACTACAGGACTCTGATGAGAGAAATGGGAGAGGACACCTTCAAACTTATTTAAAAGGGAATCCTAATTTGTGAAGACCATCAGCGAAAAGAAAAAAATAGAAAAAGGAATGGAAAACACTAATTCATACATTGATGTAGGAAGCTAAGCAGTTGTATTGCAAGTTGCATTTTACCATAAGGGTCGCCTTGAGAATTTTCCCCAAGTCATAAGGGCTAAAACAATAAGGAACTACATGAGCTCCAAGGTTTGGGACGGTGATAGGCGCCACCCCACAACTGCCTCTCTAGCAATATGTGTTTTCTGGCAGGTTCCGCCTTGTTCCCTTTCTGACTGAGCTGAGAGCTGTGATGGACTGGGTGTGGACAGACACGACCTTGAGCCTCTCCAGCTGGATCTGTGTGGAGGACATCTACGCTCACATATTCATCCTGAAGTGTTGGCGGGAGTCTGAAAAAGTAAGCCAATAAAAATGTCTTACCCCTTTTCATTTCCCTTCCATCCAGGCTGGTTATAAGATTAATGTGAGTCGCTGCAAATTTTGTGGCCAAATAAATGGAAACGGGCAAAAACGGTGAGGACCTGTGAATGCCCATTGGTTTCCACCCCAGTGGACTTGGGAATTTTGGACTCACTGCTGCCTTAGTCAGCAATGGCATCCAGATGTGTTCTTCTTTTGGCCAGCGTATATTGTAGTTACTTTTAAAAGAAGTAATGATATATTGCTGTGTGACCCATAATTCTTAAATGGCTCATTTGGGAGCAGAAAAGAATGTGGTATGATGGAGAAAAGTAGGGTCAGGTGGCTTGGACTCAGGTTTACCCTCTGATTCATTCTTTGATGAGCAATGGGACAGTGTAACTTCTTTGTGCAAAGGAAATCGAAGTGCAAATATTTGCTTATTTTATTAGATTGAATATTAAAGTTTAAATATGGTTAGAATTACTGTTATTGATTGGGTTTTTCAAAAGTTTAACATGTGAAACAGGAGTCATAACAGCAGTGGAAGCACTCAATAAGCATTAGCTGAGGTGGTAGAAAGTGTCCTGTTTTTTTTCTTCTTGATAATACTCTCCTTGGAAAAGTTCCCTCTAGTGTATATAATTTCTAGTACATTCTGCTGCTGCTTCTTGGAATTTCAGCTTCATAGTCACAGGGCCCACTGACTTGCAGCTCCTGTATTTACGGGGTTAGTGAGAGTAAAAGAGACAGGCCTGGCAGTAATCTTAAAATCTGATCATTTGTCCCCATTTATAAGGAGCAGAAAAGTTGATATAATGACAGAATATGGCAGATATTCTACCAAAGGAACTTTGAAGGTAACAATAATGGTGATACAGCATGTAGAAATCATGACAAATGAAGAAAAGCAGGAAGAACCAAGAATTGTTCTGTGTGAAGTAGAAAAGTAAATGGAAGGAGGCAAAAATGATAACCGCTTTTAACTATTAGAAATAGTGGAAAATAGAGGAAAAGTTTGAATTTATTTAGAAGACTCAAGATAACAGAGTTGAGACAGGTAGGCAAAAGCTCTAGTAAGTTTCAATGGCATCTGAAGAGCTTGCCAACAATTGAAGCTACCCCATCACAGACTGGCTTCCTCAGGAGGTGGCTGCCACCGACAGGTGTCCACGTACATACTGTCACACAGAAGAGGATTTACATCCTGAAACCTCTGTGCTGGGAAGCGCAGGTCCTAGATCTATTCATTCAGCAGTTTATCATATCAGTTGTCTATTGCTGCTATTAAACTACATCAAACTTAGTGGTTTAAAAATAGGGGCGCCTGGGTGGCTCAGTCGGTTAAGCCTCCGACTTCGGCTCAGGTCAGATCTCACGTTCGTGGGTTCGAGCCCCGCATCGGGCTCTGTGCTGACAGCCAGCTCAGAGCCTGGAGCCTGCTTCCGGTTCTGTGTCTCCTCCTCTCTCTGCCCCTCCCCCTCTCATGCTCTGTCTCTCTCTGTATCAAAAATAAATTAAAAAAAATATTTTAAAAATAACAACCATTTTCGGGACACTTGGGTGGCTCCTTTGGTTGAGCATCTGACTTCGACTCAGATCATGATCTCATGGTTCATGGGTTTGAGCCCCACATTGCGCTCTCTGCTGTCAGCACAGAGCCCACTTCGGATCCTCTGTTTTCCTCCTCCCCCCCTCCGCCCCTCCCTTGCTTGTGCTCTGTCTCTCAAAATAAATAAACTTAAAAAAAATAACATCCATTTTCCTTGCTCACAATTCTGCGGATTGGCAGTTTGGGCTGGAAGCCACTGGACAGACTTGCCCAGGGCCATCCTGTTGTGGCTGCTGCTCCAGAGGGACCAAACACAGGCAAGAGGAAGACTGGAGAGAGAAGCAGTTCAAGAGGCAGGCAAGTCGAGAAGAGAATTTCAGAGTAGAGAGGATCTGAACCTCTGTAGATGTTAAGGAAAAGAACAGTAGAAAAAAGGAAAACAAAAATTCTTAGTATTGGAGCCAAAGGAAAAAGGTCTGGTGGGGGCCTTGGGAATCAGAGGCGCGGGTGAATAAATCAGTAGTGGTGAAGAGGAGTGGCCATCCTACAGGAAGCTGGAGAAACATGGGCAGGGAACCAACTGCACACCACACAGCCTGGCTTCTGCACGAAGTAGACAAACTTATCTGTTGACAGCAGGAGGGAAGGATGGCATCCTAAAACCCAGAGCCTGTCCACTGGGCACCGGAAACCATGAGATACTTCTTCTGGATGAATGGGAGGAGAGTCCTCAAGCGGGAGTTTCTGAATCAGAGCTCACAATGACTCCCACATTGATACAGGGCTGCCGTTCATGGGAGCAGCTGTGTCTGCCCCATTTGTGGGCTCTTTCAAGCTTTCCACTGTCTTTGAGCCCACAGGTGACAACCTTCTTAATACTGTAGTGAGTCAGTCACAGCCATTGCCCATTGTCCTTGTGAAGGACAGGGTTGCTGTGCCCTAGAACATGAGTTTTACAATTATTGTTGTTATTTTATCTTCAAGAAATAAAAAGCCTCATATGAATGTATCACTTCTACTTAAATATATACTTCTATCTTAGGCTCAGTCACTGGCTATTTCAGAATAACAGCCTTTTAAATCACACGTAGTACAATTTCCTAGGGAACTTAGGTGTATGGGAAGTATGTAAGTATTAGGGGACTCCAAACAAATCTGGCGCAAGTTTCTACTCTGTTCCATCAGAGATAGAAATGGCACCAGTGACAATCTCTTGTCCAGTATGAAGCAGAAGAGTAAGCTGCCTTTAAATGTAACTTTTCAGGGCATCTGAGCAGCTCAGTCAGTTGAGCACCTGACTTCAGCCCAGGTCATGACCTCACAGTTTGTGGGTTTGAGCCCCTCCTCAGGCTCTGTGCTGACAGCTAGCTCAGAGCCTGGAGCCTGCTTCGGATTCTGTGTCTCCCTCTCTCTCTGACCCTCCCCTGCTCGCGCTGTCTCTCTCTGTCTCTCAAAAGTAAATTAAAACACATTAAACATTTTTTTGAAATAAAAGTAACTTTTCTTGGGGAGTCTTCCAAGTCGAATGTGCTGTGCCCCAGGGCCTTTATGAACACACTTTGTGAAGCCAGAACAATTTCCTAAAAGGCAGAGTGCTGGCCTGTGAGCACAACACAAATGCAGGCCACTTGCTCCCAGTCCTAGTTTACAAGGATTTCCAGGCAGCCACGTCCCAAAACACTTGAGGAAGCTGACTGAAAATGTAGCCTGACAGGGCCTGCACACCCAGAGACTCAGAAGAGCATTGGCTTACCCAAGAAAGGGGGGTCATGGGCAGTGCAGGACAGGAAGGTGACAGTCCCTTTGGAATGTGAAGGGGAACACAGCCTTCGAGTTAGAGAGAGGTCCAAAGGTCTTGGCCCTGCCCTGCCCTAGGAAGTGCATGGAGGGCTGAGCAGGAAGAGGGGGAGAATGGATGGGGAAGTTCTGAGGCCTTTAGCGTTGTGCCTCCAAGGCTGGTCTCCAGGAGAGGAACTGACATGTCTCCACTGCAGGCAGAACAGACCCAAGCTGTTCTTGGCAGAGAGAAGTCTGTAATGGACAAAACACTTCACTACGTAATGCCTGAGTGCTCCTGCATTAGGATGAGAGGCCCCTTGTCTAAACTTGCCTCCTGGAGAGCAGAAAGCAAATCTGTGTGCGTGTGACAATATATCTGAAATCTTCAAATACTGTCATTTTTCTTTCGCGATAGAAAATTATAATCCATGATATCAAATTCCAGTGCAAAGATATCAAAACGCAGTGTTGTATCTGAATATCATGCCCTAACTCGGAGCACAGCCACTTAGAGGCACTATCTCCCGAGTGTGGAGTCTCTAATACTGCCCATACTGGCCCCTGTTCCGCCCCTGCCCTGTATTTCCAGGCCTGACCTCACAATCAAAGAGAACCAGGGCCCGTCAGCCCTTGTAGCAATGCTGGCTCCCAGACCTCTCTCTGCATTTGTCACAAGAGCTCACAGCCTGCAGGCAGAATGTGGATGAGTTTTCCTTACTTGAACTCTAGTGAAATGAATGCCCCCCCGAGGGAATGTGCCCCCCACAATAAATCTCACAGCCAGAATGGGGAGTGGGGGCAACCCCCACATTATGTGTATAGCCCAATTTCAGGGGTAACCCTGGAAGGCAACATTTAAGCAAGGATTACACATGCAGACCTAAAGCCCTTTTGATTCCAGATAGCAAAGCTGGCTCCTTAGGCCTTGCTTAGTGCCAGTGCTTGGTGGGTCCTTAAGAAAGCTGATGGAAGTGATTCTGTCCCCACCAAATGCGCTGCTTTGTACGAGAGAGCAAGTCCCTCTCGTGATGCACACACCTCCCACCCCCTGCCCCCCCAGCTCCTGCCACTCAGCACAGCACCCGCTGAGGGCCTTCGAGGAGTCCCGGTGGCCCAGAGACAGGGCTCTTCTGATCAGATAGATATTATTGCAGGACTTGAACCACACTGCCTTCTGACCATGTCATGAATGAAGTGAAAAAATTTTTCCACTCACCAAGAGCAGGTGGTGGATAGGCACAGCTTTTGACTATTCATGAATTTGAAGTAAAATGTCTTTCTCCCACATGGTCTCTTAAAACCAGAGGCTCTGTCCACCAGTATTTGATCCATCAGTCCATGGGTTCATCAACCAGCCAAAACCAACACCGTTTTAAGGAGAAAGTCTCTCAGGTCCCATTGGTCCCTCTTGGTACCAATGTGGGGATGTGCTGGGTGCTCATTACAGCTTCACATCACTACCTAACTTCATAGAGTGGGGACAGGGTTGCTCTCCCCACCTCAGAGCGAGAAGAGCAGAATCAGGACTCAGGTCCTGTGGCAAGAGCACATACCCTTCCTCTCCCACCTGGACCCGCCTGCTTCGCTTGGCCAGAAGCCTGAGCCTGATGTGACTCCTCTGTTGCAGAGATACCCACAGCCCCGGGGGCAGAAGAAGAAGAAAGTGGTGAAGTATGGCATGGGAGGCATGATCATCGTTCTGCTCATCTGCATTGTCTGGTTTCCCCTTCTCTTCATGTCCTTGATCAAATCTGTGGCAGGGGTCATCAACCAGCCCCTGGACGTCTCGGTCACAATTACCCTGGGAGGGTACCAGGTAACCTCCGTGCACCTCCCCCAGGGCTCACTCACCTGCCAGTGCTTTCCTTGAGCAGTAGTGGCAAGATGTGTAGTTAGCTTTTGCGGTCCAGACTCCTCCCTACATTTCAGCTGGTCAGCAAATACATGATATATGAGATAAGGCACCGAAGACAGTGAAAGAATAGTTGCGTTCGGGTTGGGTAATCACTTCAAAAAGAGATCTCTGAGGCCAGTTGCCATTGGGTACCCAGTGGGTGATACACTGCGTAAATACTGTTCTTTTAACCCAGGATGTAGAGGCAGGCCTTTGGAGTGTTAACAGCACTGTGTTTCTTTGTTTTCCAGCCTATTTTCACAATGAGTGCCCAGCAAAGCCAGTTGAAAGTTATGGATCAGCCCAAGTTTAATAAATTTATGAAAGCTTTTTCTAGGGACACTGTAAGTAAATGCATGTACTAGATCTCTGTGAAGACCTTTCTCTAGGTGAGCTTACTGCTTGTCATTTCATTTGCTGTTCTGCCATGGCCTGTGGTGGTGGGAAGGACTTTTCGGGGATTACCAGTGGTTCGCAGCAGATCCCTGGCCCCTGGCCACTTCAATACTCTGAGACATATGTCCATATCATTGGATATGTGTCAATAAACATAATTTTAATTCAGGACATTTTAATGTAAGCTCAACAGATATAGTCCTCTTTTATATTTTTAAGGTTTTTTTTAATTGTAGATATAGATCCCTTTGACAGGTAGGTCTAATCAGAATTTGTGTTAAGGGAATAATTCAAAATGTTGGGAAAGCTCTATGCAGACACTGGCTAGTGCTGGCATTCTCTGCATTAGTAAAAGCTGGAAGCCACTGAGGGCTTAATAAGTAGGGACTGGTTGAATAAATTATGGCAAATGTATCAAGTGAATTTGACAGGCACTG
Organism: Suricata suricatta; assembly: GCF_006229205.1. Lineage (NCBI taxonomy): Eukaryota > Metazoa > Chordata > Mammalia > Carnivora > Herpestidae > Suricata > Suricata suricatta. Next base: position 58,329,541 of record NC_043713.1, on the reverse strand, counting down.
GCTTCCCCAGGGCGGTCGGCGTGGGAGAGGGGGCGGCCACTTTCCATTTCACTTTATTTACCCGCCGCTCTGTGTCTGATGTTGTCCAGGCAGCATCTTTCATAATACAAGATAATCGCTCCAGAGACTCCGCATGGCATGAACATTCTCAAGATGAAAGCTAAATGAAAAACGATACATACTGTTATTTCTTAAATTGAAAAAATAAAATCTACATTTCCTACCCTATAGAACAGCAGTGTTGCTCTGGTGGCAAAGCTGTGGCTCATGTATTCTCTTTTCTACATTACAAACTTTGAATCATATGATAAATCAATTTTTCATAATTAAAATTTGCATTACAAATAATACTTTGTATCTAAAGAAAATGATTGGGCCAACAGATACTTAACCTCCTTTATAAAATTGTCAGCCTCTAATGCACACTGCCAAAACTAATCTTGAGGGATGTGCAGCTGTGAAGATAGGACCAGGATATTGTGGATGGATTAAATTTGACTGTCTCAGGGAGCCTGGGTGGCTCAGTTGATTAAGCCTCCGATTTAGGCTCAGGTCATGGTCTCACATTTGTGGGTTCAAGCCCCGCATTGGGCTCTGTGCTGACAGCTCAGAGCCTGGAGGCTGCTTCAGATTCTGTGTCTCCCTCTCTCTCTGCCCCTCCCCACTCATGCTCTGTCTCTTTCTGTCTCAAAAATAAATAAAACATTTAAAAATAAATAAACTTGACTGTCTCGTGAGAGGGAACACCCCAATAGTTGATACATTTCCTTCTTAGTGGCGAGAAAAAATGACCCCAAACCATTTGCCTTTTCCTTATTGATGAATCGGGATGATCCCGTAGCTGTACTGGTGTGGCAACATCACCCCTGAAGATTGCTCCATGGGACTCGGGCTGCCCATCCCTGAGGGAAGGGAATCTGGATCATGCAATAGAGCACGAAGGCCGTCCACTATAAAAAATTGCCCTTCCTTAGGAAGAATTCCCCTTTATGCAGCCAGTTACAAGGAAGAATAATCACTTTATTTGCACATCATTACAGGGGCACATGGGTGGCTCAGTCCTTTGAGTTTCTAACTTTAGCTCACCTCACGATCTCTTGGTTCATGGGTTCGAGCCCTGCATCAGGCTCTGTGCTGACAGCTCAGAGCCTGGAGCCTGCGTCATAGTCTATGTCTCCCTCTCTCTGTCCCTCCCCTGCTCACATTATGTCTCTCTCTCAAAAATAAATAAATAAATAAATAAATAAATAAATAAAGAGGTTTTTTTTTATTGGTACATCACCATGTATATGATCTATTTATGCATGTGTATTTGTGCGCATACAGGGTGCTATGCAATTTCTGGAAAATTATGAAAAAGAAGACATAACAGTAGCAGAACTGGAAGGAAACTCAAATTCTTTGTGGACCATCAGCCCTCCCAGTAAGCAGAAAATGATAAGCGAACTCATGGACCCCAATAGTAGCTTCTCTGTTGTTTTTTCATGGAGTATTCAGAGGTAGTTACTGTATTTCCATGCATAATTTCCCCTTCCCCCCATCTGAACTCGGGGTGGGGGTGGGAGGAGAGAAGGAAAGAAAAGTTGATTGATGTGGGTTTTAGTTGACATTACACTTTGAGAACATTCATTTGATGCTAGAGCTAACATCTGTGTTTATTAAATAATAGTTTGCCTAGGAATCACTGGCAAAAATAGGAACTCCTTTTCCATTTTGCTACTCACTTCAGTCTTTCAAGACAGGCTGGCAGTGAGTTCTGTGAATGAGAGAGAGAGGTAAAGCAAAAAGAAAAAGAGTCATGATTTATAAAATGAAATGGTCTGGATGATTGTAAGATTTCCCTGAAAGGTTGTCGTTTGGTCTTAGTAATTAAGAATTGGCAGCCTTGAGAACCTGAACTCAAATCTCCCCAATATAGGGAAGCCCTGGCAGATCTTCTCTCCAAATAGGAGGTGTGAGAGCAGCCTGGGGGGTCCCAGGAGGGAAAACTGAGAGAGAGTCCTTCTCACCTGACCTAAGCCCGTGGCCACTATTTACTAGTTCATTTGTTAAATTCCAGTGAGTTAACATGCAGTGTGATATTAGCTTCCGGTGTACAACACAGTGACTCATCACTTCCATACGTCACCCGGTGCTCCTCACAAGTGCCCTCCTCGATCCCCATCACTTGTTCACCCATCCCCCCACCCGCCTCCCCTCTGGTAACCATCAGTTTGTTCTCTGTAGTTGAGTCCATTTCTTGGTTTTCCTCTCTCTCTCTTTTTCCCCCTTTGCTCACTTGTTTTGTTTCTTAAATTCTACATGAGTGAAATCATATAGTATTTTTATTTCTCTGATAGACTTATTTTGCTTAACATAATACTCTCTAGCTCCATCCATGTCTTTGCAATGACAAGATTTCATTCTTTTTTATAGCTGAGTAATATTACACACACATGCACACACACCACATCTTCCTTATTCATTCATGAGCATGTGTAAGAAAAGTTCTTGCATTCAGAAGCCCAGTGAAGCAGTCAGGGAACCTCAACATAATATACAAGTTGACTGGCTTAGTGTTTGCTTATTTGTTTATTTTTATCATAGTCTTGTGATTCAGGATTCTATGCCAGCTTGTTTGGGCAGTCAAGTGATAGGTTCATGTGGGTTCATGGTTCCTGGCTTCTAGGATAAAATTAAGAAAGAATCATGATAGGTACAGAATAAGCCTTCTCCGATCTAAAGTGAATTTACAAGGAAACAGTAAAGAAATATCTGAAAGGGTGCTGTTCAGAATTGAAAGAACTCCTTCTTTCATCTATTTTCTCCTTTAGAACATCCCAAATTCCTCACATGAAATTCTGTACTGCCAAAAATTCACTTTCTAGCCTTTTCTTTGAAGAGCTACCAAAAAAAATAATAATAATAACAACATTAAAGATCAACTTTCAATGGAGCATTCTTTTAAAACCATGGATTCTATTAGTCACCATGGAGAATAACCTCACTGGATTAATAAAAAAGTGTTTCAGAAATGCATTATCAGAGCATCAAGATGGTTTCTCTTCTAGTCAGCAGACTCTGCCCCCTCACCTGCCATCTGTTTTAAAAGTGTTTGTGGCCTCCCTGGGCTTTACTAACTTGGTTGTCTAAGAAGCTGGACATAAAGGTGAGGTGGACAGAAAAATTTGGGGTTGACAGTTGGACCCAAGGAAGACTTGGTGAGATTAATAAAATGAGTCAAGTGAATTTTTGAACTTATCTTCCAGGCTTCCAAATAATCACTGACATTGCGCCTTTTTATTTTTCTTCACAGAAACATGAGTCTGGGTGCAAAGGCAGAAATCGCAACTGATAAGCTTTCTTTTCCTCTTAAAAATATTACACGAGAGCACATAGCTAAAATGATAGCCGGCAACAACACAGAAAGTTCAAGAACACCAGTGTAAGTGATCACTCCTGTTAATTAGCTTTAATGGATGGATATATCTGATACAAAATCTCAGTCTGCAAACTCATGTATACCAGAAATGCAACTTTCTTCAGTAACTGAAGTGTGTCTCTCCTGGGAGGCCTCATTGTGTTGCATTGAGACAACTCTGTTTTCCTCCCCTGCTGCTCTATCCACCTAGCCCTGGGAGTAATGCTCTTGTCCCGGGGTAGCAAACTTTGCTCTTATCTGACCATAATCACCAAAAGCCAGAGAAAGGCCCTGGGAGACCCCTCTTCTAGTATTACTCCTGGCCTGGGGTCATTGAATGGATGGGAGATGAGGGGAAGATAAGGGGTAAAAGGAAATTTAGGCGGTGAGGATCTACATCTTAATATATTCTCCTGCCATATAAGTTCTCCACTTCAAACAGATCTAAGCTGTGATGTCTAGATTCTAATATCTAAAAGTAGCAGGAGGGGGGAAAATGCTATTGGTGCAAAACAACTAAATGAAGTATTCCAGATGCCCACCGGCCAATGCCTAGTTCTGACCTCCAGTCTGCCTTGGCCCCACTTTAAAGCATTGAATATAAGAGCCTCCATGATCAGTCCTCAGATGCGTTCCCTAAGACAGCCTAAGACAGCCTTTAGTTCACTAAAGTTGAAGGAAACTCAAAGACTCTCAGATCCTCCCCCATTATTTCCCCATGAGAGAACAGGCCTAGAAAGACAGAGTGACCTACTCAGGTCACTCAGCTTGTCCTCAGCAGAGGGAGGGTTAGGTCGAGGTCACCAGTTCTCACCTCAAGCCTCAGTCTTGTCACTTGATAGATTCATGCCATCCACTGGATTATAGGTATAATATATATCTGTAGAGAGAGAGTACAGACCTAGATCTTAGCAAGAAAGACAGCTTCTTGCTTCAGAAACAGTCACAGACATGGAAAACCTCTGTAGCAGTTTTCAAGCCATAAACTAGCTCATGTACAGAGTTTACGTGAGTACTCGAATAGAAACAGGTAAATTTGTTTAGCTTCAGAGAATTCTAATTATAATGGAACCCATAAATTGCGATGACATCACATTGTATAAATATACAAAGATTCACCATTATCTGTTTAATGTGAGGTCAAAGTAGCAACAAAAAAATCTATTTTATGTGGGTAAAACAACTAAAACTTAATTACCCTTCCCCTCCTTTTTTTTTTTTTTAACATACAGGACTATAGAAAAGATCTACCCATATTATGTGAAAGCACCCAGTGATTCGAATTCAAAACCTATAAAGCAACTTTTGTCTGGTAAGGATAAGAAGGAATTGTTTCAGAAAAAATTTTTTAACCCTTCTCTTGTTCAACTTCTACAGTTTGCATATTCAACCTTTCTCGAGCTGCTTTCCAGTTTTCTGTCTCTGTGAGACATAGCTAATGAGCTAATGAGACTCCCAGCTGCGTTCAATAGCCAGAAGGAATCACCAGTCATCAGGAGCTATATTCTTCATTGTTTCATCAATATAGAACCTGATTGGCTTAAATCCATGCTTAGAGCCTTAGTCTGTTTATTTGTTTCTATTAACCTCCATATCTTGGGCAAAAAATGGCCTCATGCAGTATTAAATATGAAGTTCTTGGAGCGCCTGGGTGGCTCAGTCAGTTAAGCGTCTGGCTTGGGCTCAGGTCATGATCTCATGGTTTGTGAGTTCAAGCCCCGCATTGGGCTCTGTGCTGACAGCTAGCTCAGAGCCTGGAGCCTGCTTCAGATTCCCTCTCTCTGACCCTCACCTGCTGGCACTGTCTCTGTCTTTCAAAAATAAATTTTAAAATATAAAAAATTTAAATATGAAGTTCCCCACATTAAGAACAATAAAAAGGTAGTAGGAAATGTGCTAAACCAAGGGTGGTTTGGTATCAATGTAGTCTCTAGGGACTATATTTACCCCCAACAACAGTGATGGTAGTAAGTTGATGATACGGAATTCTTAAGCATTAATTATTAAGCAGTTTGACTTCATCAGTTGCCTGGACCAGAACAGATGTGTATGTATGGTAAAAGTAGGACAATGTAGTATATATCCAAGTCACGTTCATTCCTTTGCCAGCATGAGTTGCTCATAGTCACCGGGCAGTGTGCCAGGCACTGGAGATGAAGCTCTGCATGGTTCATTTTAGCTGGAAAGATGGAGATGTAAGTAAACAGGTAGAAGCCCCCATAGAACTCACCAGAAGTAGAGGCAGGATACAGGTTCAAAAGAGGAGCATGAGCAGGCCCCCACATCTCTAATGCGTTTCTTCCTCATCAGTCAATAATGCATTTGTCTTATACGGTAGTTGTGAAATGTATTGACAACTTTGGTTATTTCCCTGTCAGTCCAAATAGTTCTAGAAATGCTTAGTCCAAGAACACAGATTGCTCAACAGTCACTCCCCATGAATGATTCTGTCCTTCAGTGGGCCCTCCACAGCTGCTGCATCTCAGCAGATGATCCCATAAGCCTGCCGGGGCCCTCCTTCAGCTGCCTCCCTCTCCCTGGCAGTGGGTTTTGAACTTTCACCAGTCCCCACACTTCCTTTCAGCCTTAGGAAGATGAGGCCCCTCCCTCCAAGGTCAGTCCTGCCCTGTGCCCAGATCCCAGACCCTCCCCACCCTTTTTCTCCACCCCTATCTACATGTTCTGTTCTCCCAGAACACAGACTTGTTGGCTATGAGTGATTTGAGGTCCAGCCTATGAAGTCCCTCTTCCCCACACCACGTGGTCTTAGTGTTCTCAGGTCCTGCCAATACAACAGCATCTCTGATGAAGTTTACTGAATTCTCTCTGATCTTTACCATAAGGCCAGTTTAGCAGAGGTTGGTGGTTATCACCAGTTTATGAAGAGGGAAACCAGTTTGCAAAGGAGAAAACCAAGGCCCAGGGTGTGAATTACTCAGCAGAGGTTATACAACCAGTATGTGGACAAACTAGATCCAACCCTGGGCCAGATGCCCCCCTCAGAACTCTCTAGACTTCAGAACCACGGTTCTTTTTGTTCCTGAGCATTCTGAGCAGTTCACATTCTTCTTGAAGAAGGATTTCTTTATCTTCCTGAGTCTCCTGCCTCACTCTCCATCCATTCATCAATCCATCCATCATATAGACTTATACTGCCAGGCACTGTCCCTAGATTCCTTTGATCCAGGAATTTAGCAGGAAATAATGCAGACACAGACCCCGCCCTCACAGAGTTTATAGTCCACCACCATGATTCTCAGCGGAGGCCCTATTATCATTGGCAGTGATGGTATTTTCTTAGAAAGACCTGCACAGAGAACTACAGGCTTTTTGTTGGCCCTTTTACTGTTCTTTTATATTCATCCTATGCTCCAACAAAAGCAATCTTTAACCACACATCATGGGTTTTCAGAACTTTACTGACCTTCATCGATCCCTCCAGAAATAGCCTCCTCTCCTCCTCCATCTCCACTTAACTGATGTTCTCAGCAAAATTCAACTCGGAAGTCATTTCATCTGGGAAGACTTCATGGATCCTACCAATTATAATTGACCTCTTTGTCAACACAGGTCCAAAAGTGGTTGCCACATGCCCATAAGTTGTGCTCATGTACATGGCCTGTTCCCATGGAGATATGAAATCATACTGTATTCAACTCTGTAACCCCTGATCACCTAACAGAGGGCCTTCCTCCTAGAAGACACCCAATAAATACTAGTAATGTGATTGAATTAGTCAAGTCAATAAAAAGTAGGTGATTTGGGTTTTTAAACATTTAACTAGTTTCTTGGAATTATCAGCAAAGAAAGATACTCAGGTGATGGGTCTTCCCTCTCTCCCTGTGATGTGGCTGCCATGCTCACTTAGCAACAGTGAGTGACCTCTTTAGTGACAAGAAAAAACCTTATGCACAGCTGTGGTCCACTTTTCTTTCTCTGCTCACACTGTTAACATGTCCCTGTGTCCTACATATCCTGGCCCCATATACTGTGAATAGTAACCAGGTTCTGCCATCTTAGAATAGTTTACATGCATTAAATCTTTAATATGTTTATGCTAACTTGATTTTGTTTTTCTCTTCTTTCAGAAAATAATTTCATGAATATCACCATCATTTTGTCCAGAGACAATACAACTAAATCTAACAGTGAGTGGTGGGTTCTCAACCTGACTGGAAACAGAATATACAATCAGCATGCTCAGGCCTTAGAACTGGTGGTGTTCAACGACAAAGTCAGCCCACCCAGTCTGGGGTTCCTGGCTGGCTACGGGTAAGGACTCATTTCACAGTTAGCAGTTATAAGAGTCTACTTCTGTTTCATATAAAGGTGATAGGAAGCTTTGTATCATCCTAGAATTCTTGAACTTAACAGCTGTAATGTTAAAATCCATAGATCATTGGACCTTCACTTTAAAAAATGAAGAACCAGAGTCCCAAAGAAGTCAAAATGCCTGATGTGAATAACACCATGAAGGACAGGACTAGAAGTCATATTTCCAGTTTCTTGCTCTACCTCTTCCTGTTATGTTTGATGTAACCCAGTGTTTAAACTTAGAAGTTGGTGTAGGGTTATTTCTCTTCTGTGTAGATTGCCTTCTGACCTTAGCAGATAAGGGCTCAGTCAAGCATCGCAATTTTAGACATGGTCCAATGTCCAAAATGGTCTGATGCTAATGGTGGTAATCTCACCGTGTTCTGATGCTTAAATTCTAGGACACATACATCCTCTACAAGATATGAACCAGTATCTATGCAGAATTATAATATAAAAATAAACAGCTGGGTGCAGAAAAGTATGTATAGTACAATTGCATGTCTACCAAATATATTATGTGGTTTCTTTATATAATATTTGCATTAAAACCACCTGAAATTCATACATGAAACTATTAACACTGGTTGTTTCTAGAATTGAGATTTTTTTGAAAGTTTCATTTTTCATGTCTTACAGCTCTGTAATGTATAAAGAAAGTGTGTTTAAACAAGGAACATGAATTACCTTTTTAATAAGCAGAGTAAATGCTTTCGCCAAAGGGAAAAGATTTAGAGAATTTTTGTTATTTTTTCCTTGTAGATGTGTTCTATTAACTGTATTGAGCTGATAGATATAATTTCTACTTTTTTTTTTTTCAGTATCATGGGATTATATGCTTCAGTTGTCCTTGTGATTGGGAAGTTTGTCCGTGAATTCTTCAGTGGGATTTCTCACTCCATCATGTTTGAAGAGCTTCCAAATGTGGATCGAATTCTGAAGTTGTGCACAGATATTTTTTTAGTTCGAGAGACAGGGGAACTGGAACTCGAAGAAGATCTCTATGCCAAATTAATATTCCTGTACCGCTCACCAGAAACCATGATCAAATGGACTAGAGAAAAAACAAATTGATGCTTTAAGACACAGACTGCAAATCAAGTTAACATTTGAATTTAAAAAAAGCACAATATTCTCATAAGAGCTAAGCATTTCTAGTTGGATGGAAATGGTTTCTCTTCTGACAGGTGGTCAAAAGGAGCTGACTTCCTTTTGCAGTCTAAGCTACCTTGCAGATGAAGGCACTGTTGAAAACATTATTTGTAATTCCATATCTCCAAAATCAGGGCTATTTGTTTTATGATTTAGTCAACGGTGTATTGCATTCTGATTGACTATGCAAAGGAATCATTTATGGGTCTCCTCCCTCAGAGAAACAGGAGAGAAGAGGGAAGAAGGAAAGGTGCCCGTGCTTTTCTGTGCAGGGCCCCACACACTTCTTAAAGAGATGCTATAATTCAGTACACTGCACCCTGTCCCCAACGGGGAAGCTGCTGTCGGAAGAACAGATGGGCCTCAGCACACCCCAAAAATATGCAACAGCAATAGAGCCTGAAACTCCTGAAGAGATTTCTGGGGGGAAACAAGAGAGGGAGCCAAAGACCCATGAAGATACCAGTGGAAGAACAAGCCTCATTCTAAGCAAAAAGTTAACATTAGTGACACTTACTGCCTTATCTTAACTGAAGACTAGTAAATAAAATCTTTCCATTAAACACCAGTGACTTCTCAGGAAAAAAGAAAAAAAAAGCAGCAAAACAAAAATGTGGACACTGGTTTTGTTGAGGCACAGCTAGTGACTTGCTTCAGGGGTGGTGGCTGTTATGCCTCAGAGCTCTGCTCCTCGTCAGACACAGGCTCCAGGTAGAAGGGTAAAAACGGCAGCCTGCTGGCTGTGGAGCACTGACTCTGGAACTCTTACTAACTGAGGCCATGAGTACTCTTCTACCTTTCTCCCCATCCCTCAACATGCGTTTTCCCATTTCGATGATTTAAGGCAATGGTTTTTTCCAGTATGTGACATTTTCCTTCCTGTTTTTCAGGTATATCAAAGAGTTTACATATTCCAATTCACATTTTTACATCTGAGACGGGTTTTTTAAGTTCATAATTATGACAGAAATATGTATATTGAGCTTGGGGAAATGAAAAACAATGGCCTTTTCTTAAATTATTATTATTGGTAATACAACCTCTTCATTAAATAACAATGTAGCATGAAAATTTATGATTGAAATGTAGTTTTCATTCCATATTAAAATAACAGTTTCTGAGGAATCATTGAATGGACTAGAGTATGTCAAATAATGACCCTATGTAGTTTGGGTTCAGGACTGACTTAAAATAAAGCACACCTTGCAAAGCCATTTCAAGAATAGTCTTCATTCTGCCTCTTTTGCATGAAGTAGAAAAAAATTACTATTTTCAATACTATGTACAAGGAGTTAAAAAATCAACTGAGAGAAGAATCTACTTCTTTTTGGTTTTATTATTTTGCCTTTTCCATGAGAATAATGGTTTTATATTATTCTTATAAGCAGGAAACAACTGGTAACAAATTAATTTCCAAAGAGGAAACTGTTAAGTGAATATTGAGCTTTAAAAATAATAGAGTTCATTCAGTGTCTTCTAGAGAATTAGTGCACATTTATTCTTCAAACGTGAAAGCCAGTGTAAGTACCACCCTGTGGAAATCAGCTCCTTCAGTCATTGCAGCAATAAACTCACACCCCTTCGGGGAACTCTGTGGACCACACTCTGATTTCCCAGCAACAGGAAGAATCTTTGCACATATTTCTGGTTGTGAATTCTTTCTTTGAAAAAATGTCAGCTCAAGGGAATTTCCAGAGAGCAAGTTAAGACACATTTAGGAAAAAGGAGAAGTAGGAAATCTTCCAAAGAAGAAAAGTGGAAAGTCAAAGTATACCAGAATGGTAATGTTCCTCAAGAGAGCAATTTGCAGGGTTCAAGAAGAAGCTTCCTGTGTGTCAGAGGGAGAAATATAGAAGGAAATATAAAAGATAGAAAAAAAGAAATGTAGAAGGGAAGCACTTCCTCTGGGAAGGCATGTACTAGAGTGGAAATGGCAGATAATGAGGAGGTCTGCCAGGTCTGGCCAGGCCACCACTGGGCAGGGAACCCCTGGGCCAGCAAGTCACTTTCCCTCTCATCCCCACATATCTGACAACATGAAGGGATCGTCGTACTATAACCAGCCACATTCCAAGCACTGGCCCAGTGGATGTGTTTTGTGAAAGTGTCCTGCCCCCTTAGATTGAGTTCTCTGGAAAGAGCCCCTGAAAGGAACAGCCTGGACCAAGAACATTTGGGGCAGTGTTCTTGGGAGTTACACTGGTCAGCAAGGAAGGGACATACTGCCTTATCACGCAGCTGCAACAGAACATCACCCAACCCTACAGGGCACTTGAGATCTGGAGTGGTTCTGCCGTGTCCCAGGCAAGGGCGTGGCATCTGGATACTGGCACCAGCAAGTCATCACCACAGCCACTTCTGTGTTGGCTTCACCTTTGATATGGCGGGAGCCTACTCCCCTTAAGGAGGAGCACAACCTTGACCCATGGGCATAAGCATGTGGGCGTGCAGAGGGCATTCATGGAGATTGCAGTATCCATCACTGTCTATCCTTGGGCCACTCAGACCCATTGGCTTCTTAAAAGAAGATTGTGAGGTCTTATTTCCTTACAAGGGAAGAGTAAGACAGGAGATCCGGCCCCTGCTGCCGCAGCTGGATTGTAAGCCAGACATAATACTCAGCATTCATCCTCCACCACCTGTTCTAGGTTCCCCTCACCCTAATCCGGCCCCTGTCCCAATGAAGCAGGGAGCCTGGCAGGGTGAGCCAGACCCTCGACCCTAGGGGCCCAGCATCCTTGTTACCAGCCCTGCTCTGGTCACAGCTGCTGCATTTACCTCTCTCACTAGTCAGTGTGGTCCCCCAGGGACCCCTGAACACCAGCATATTCCTCCCTCCCCCGCTGTATAGCCATAGCCGCCTTCTCTCTGGTGGCCTGGGTCAGTTACCCTGTCTGTAAGGTGACCCTGTGCATAAGGTGACCCCCATCTATAACATGACTCTGTTCATAAGGTGAACCTGTCCCTTGCCAGAATTGTCTTATTGTCTTTCTAGTTCAATTATCCTTTCTAAAATAATTATTTTCATTTTTTGCTAGCTTTTAAATCCTGATTTCTATTGCTCTTTAGTATCTTGTATTAATTTCTAATTTATTTTAGTCTCTTTGAAATACTGGATTATAGGAGTGCCTGGGTGGCACAGTTGGTTAAGTGGCTGACTTCAGCTCAGGTCATGATTTCACGATTCATGGGTTCAATCCCCACATCGGGCTCTGTACTGACAGCTCAGAGCCTGGAGCCTACTTCAGATTCTATGTCTCCCTCTCTCTGACCCTCCCCTGCTCATGCTGTCTCTCTCTGTCTCTCAAGAATAAAAATAAGAAACATAAAAACAAACTTATGAAATACTGGATTATAGCTTTCACCCATGTTGTTGTGGGCAGGGCATGTCTTTCTGGTCAACTTTTATTGTCTCTAAGGACCTGATTCTGCCCTTTATTCTTTTTTACTGATATGAATTTGATACTACATTTAAGTGCAGCCTATTTCTGTGGCTCCTTTGGATGTGACATTAGGTTTCCCAACTTTTGGGTCAGGGGATGGCTTCTCTGGCTCTGTGACTCTGGAGCCCCCTTCCACAGTCCTGAAATGTCCACAAATGCACCTTCCTTTCTGAGGTCCCCAGCTCTGCTTACCTCTACATGACACTCTCTTCCCATCAACACTTGTTCTGTCCCCTCTATTCCCAGCAATGTCCCCAGCAATATCCCCAGACATGAGGACGAGTCCTGGGAGGGAATTTTTATCCATTAGTTTTGTTGTTGTTGTTGTTGTTGTTGTTGTTGTTGTTGTTGTTTTGAAAAAGAGAGCAGAAGTAGGAGGGAGGGGCAGAAGGAGAATCACAGTATTCAACAAAAAAGAGTACATTTAATTTCAGGTAGGGGTAACAGCCTTATATTTCATTGGTCTGATTAAATTAATTCCTTGACATAAAGGTGCTTTAGGAGAGTCAGTGTGTGCAAGTGATTGGTTCTTGGAAGCCTACATTGCTTAGAGAAAGTACTTTTTAAAAATATAAGCTATTTTTCATTAGAGAATCATTTAAAGTCATAAATATCTGAGGTTATGTTCGCACATATTTTCATTTATTGAATTGGCCTATCCATCTATCCTACTAGTATTTTCAAGGAGTGGTTGATAATCTTCCCTATTGTTTATTTGCTTTCTACTGTAAAATTTTCTGCTCCTGTCTCTCTTACCCCTTATTTTCCTCTTTTGTGTTATCCTTTATTCTTTTTCTGACTTAATGAGTTGGATACGGGGATCCTTAATTTCCTTCCAGAATGTGGCTGTGTGAAGCAATATACAGGGTGTCCCTAACCAGAAGTGGAAATGCTTTAATTTACAGAAGTCATCGTCATGAAGTAAAAGTTTCAGCATTTAAATACTTGATTCTTATTCAGCAAAAGAGTAGCCTTTCCCAGACCAGCAAATCCAGAGAAGAGACCCCAAGGCTGCTCCTTCTCACCTCCATCACACATGCAGCGGGGAGTATGGGCCACCCCATAGATTCCTGTGCCTTCAGCTGCTCCTGCTCAAGGTTTGCAAATTTAAAGAACCACCAGCACTACACAGTGGTAATTTGAATGCACCAAGATAGTAGTATCTTTTTTTTAAGTTTATTTATTTATTTTCAAGAGAGAGTGAGAGTTCAAACAGAGAGAGAGAGAGAGGGAAAGAGAGAGAGAGAGAGAGAGAGAGAGAGAGAGAGAATCTCAAGCAGTCTCCACAATGTCAGCACACAGAGTCCGACATGATGCTCAAATCCACGAACCGTGGTATCATGACCCAAGCTGAAATCAAGAGACGGTCACTTAACCAACTGAGCCACCCAGGTGCTCTAAAGACAAAGTATCTTAAAATGTTAAATAATTCCTCTTTAAAGTGTTGCCTTTTTTTTCCAAGGTTGCAGTATTCATGCTTCTAAAGCCATTAAAGTTTAAATCTGCGTAAAATTTGGGACCCCTTATGTTTTCTTCTAAGGAAGACTAAGTTATGTACCAGAGATTCTCATGGGTGGGTTTCTATTTGACAGCATTCCAGAAGAAAGCCATGTATTAATAATACAAGTGGTACCAGAGATGGTGAGGAAAGGGAAGGGAAGTGCTTAGGGTCCTAGGGGGAAGGTATGGAAAGATGGGAACTCCTGAAATTATCCCAGGACTCTGGGACCAGCCACTGACTTTGTTTGTTTCAAGTGTTCAGGGCAAGCCAGTAAAAATTCCTAGCCTCTTCCACCCAGACCCTACTCCATCCCAGTGACCACAAAAAAGATGGCTGGAGACAGGTGTAGGGGCCACGAGTATAATAATAATAATTTTGATAACAATAATAATGAGAAGGAAAAGGAAAAAGAGAAGTAGTCGATTGGTGCTGGCTCTTATTATTATGTGCCAAACCCTATGCTAAAAGCATGAGGAATCAGGGGCCCCTGGGTGGCTCATTCAATTAAGCTTCTGACTTCAGCTCAGATCATGATCTCGTGGCCCTTGAGTTTGAGCCCCATGTTGGGCTCTACACTGACCGCTCAGAGCCTGGAGCCTGCTTCAGATTCTTTGTCTCCCTCGCTCTCTGCCCTTCCCCCACTCATGCTCTGTATCTCTCAAAAATAAATAAATAAAACATTTTTTTAAAGGCATGAGGAATCAGATACATAAAGAAGTTTAGATACTTGCCCATAGCATAGGTGGAAACAAGACTTGATTCCTTTCCCCTGGGACTCTCACCTGCCCTGCCTGACTCCCAGCCTTTCTGCTAGAACCCCACCTGCCTTTCCAGAGCCCACCCCCTGCCCAGACTCCAGCAGCCTGTCAGAACTCCAGCCTCTAGTCAGAACTCTGGCCTCTTAGGGGAACCTCCACCTCCTGCTGGAACCCCAGCCTCCCAATGGAACCCCCAGCCTCCCACTAGAAGCCCAGCCTCCTACTAAAACCCCAGCCTACTGCAGGCACAACCTCTCCCCTGAAGTCTCCTGGTCTTCAGCCTCTGTTCCTGCCTCACCTAGCCTTGGTCAACCCCCACATTATGCTCCCAGCGTGAGCATCCGCACTCATCAGACCTTACTGGGCCCTAGGTTCCCAAATACCTTTCGGGTATATTTGGTGCCAGGTTAGGTACAACTGAGCAGTTTTTCCTCAATCCCATCTCTGTGGCCCCACAGTATTTCTTTCCCAGGCTACCAAGCTTGGTGCTTGGTGGAGTAGAGAATGCACCCTTTTCGACATGGAGGTGTCACTGAACTCATGTAAGGTGACTCCCATTGAACCTGGGCGGGTGCACCAGGTCAAATGTGGGTAATTGGTGAAGTTTTAGGATCTCTCAGGTTTCTTTTTCAGCCTAGGAATCTGATTTGTGTGCTTGATGGCCCAGTCTTTCTTTATTCTTTGATAGTAATAAATTTGCCCAGATGAATAAATAAACTAATGCTATGCATATGGGCAATACAGAAAAATATTCCTGTGAGGGTCAATGATATAATAGACTACATTTCAATATCATGACTTTTCTAGAAATCACCAAAAATAAGAGTGGAAGAATATCATTTGATGTTGACAGTTGGCTGAATCTTGTATCAATATCCTCATCAATAACCCCATTTCAATCGCACCAACAGAAGCACACATGCTTCAAAGCCAGTACTGTCCAAGGGAAGACAAGCCCCCCCCCCATCCTGTCCCAGGAATTCTCATGCCCTATATTCACCTAGCTAAGCCAAGGCCAGGGTCACTTGAGAGTTTGGTCACTTGCTCTCAGCCATATGTAGGAAAAGTACTTTCCTGAGCCACTGAAATGTCATCCTTCCCTTGGGAAAGTCTACTCCTTGGATCAGCCAAAATGCGAAGAGAAGAAGAGATCAATCACTTTCCAGAATGGAGGTTGTCTTTCTATTCTTGGCTGTGATGGACTTTCCAGAAGAACATTTTCCTTTGAAAGTGAGTTTGAAATGCTCTCTGACATGTGGCTCTCTTGTCCCTCCCTTCTTTACTGTGTCTTTCAAAGAAACAATCAGCATGGGTTGACATCTTAGGGAAAGGCAGGCCCCTTGCTGAGGTCTTCACATGGATTACTTTAGTGCTCATAGCAAACCCAAAGGGTAGGTGTTGTTTTTCTCATTTTACAGATGAGAAACTAAGGCACAAAGAGTTTCAGTGGCTTTCCCAGTGTGGCATAGCCAGTATATAATGCATGCTACCCACCATACTCAGAACTACCATACTATGTAACCAAGTCCCGCTGGTCAGTCCTCTACTTACAAAGAAAGTCATTATGAAGATACACAAGGTAAAATATATGAAAACCTGGAATATTATTCCCCAGTAAACTTTTTACATATGAAATAAATTACTGGTCTTAATATCATGATCATTTATGAAATGCTCCTTAATCTCATCCTTAATCTGTTAGTTTATACTATGCTTACTTTTCCCTCTGACATGTGGACTTAACGTTTTCAACAAAGGAGTTAGCTGGTCAAAATGGGAATATTCATTTACTTGAGAAATGAGTATCTGAACAAGGTGTCATGATTTCCACAAGTGTCTAGTATTGAATAAAAGCCACTATATTAAATAAATAAATGTTACTCATATGAAACAGATTCCTTCCATCCAGGTTTGGGAGAAAGGAACAGTATGTCATGTCTGAGCCAGCTGCCATCAAACAGCCCATCATGGGGACGGGGAACCGCTAACTGGAGAATGGAATTAGTCTACCTGTCACAGCCACTGAGGCATGGTAGGGACAGTCTTTTCCTTAGGCAGTAGACTTCCTGGACATGCTCATTTTTTTCAGCCCCCTAAATCTGTCACTTCCATCTACTGTGCTTTTAGATCTAAGCTCTTCTCTTGCAAAAAAAAAAAAAAAAAGCCTTAAATCTTGTACAGTTACAGTGTAGTAGTTTCCAATCTAGTAACTAGAACCCCATGAGTTCCCATAGATTGTGTGCTCTTAAATTGGTCCTACCAAAATGTAGAAACATATCAGATCATTGAGTGGAGTTTACGTAAAAATGCAAATACTGGGGGCCTGGGTGGCTCATTAGGTTGTTGAGCACCAGACTCCTGATATCAGCTTGGGTTATGATCCCAGAGTCATGGGATTGAGCTCCATGCTGAGTGTGGAGCCTGCCTAAGATATTCTCTCTCTCTCTCTCTCTCTCTCTCTCTCTCTCTCTCTCTCTCTCTCTCTCTCTCTCCCTCCCTCCCTCCCTCCCTCCCTCTCTCTTTCTCTTCTCTGCCTCTATCCCCTGCTCGTGCTCTCTCTCTCTCTCTCCCTCTCTCTCTCTCCCCTCTGTCCCCATCTCCTGCTTGCTCTCTCTCTCTCTCTCTCTCTCTCTCTCTTTCTCTCTCAAAAAAAAAGACTCAAGGTGTTCAGGCTCTACATCCTTAAATTCAAATTGACAATCCTTGAGAAGATTGCAAAGATGTGCATTTGCTTTTTTTTTTTTCTTTAATAGAGAGAGGGAGAGAGCAGGGGAAAGGAACGGAGGGAGAAAGAGAGAAAATCTCAAGCAAGTTCCACATCCAACACAGAGCCCAACTTGGGGCTTGAACCCATGACTCTGGAATCATGACCTAATCCAAAATTAAGAGTCAGTTGCTCAATGACTGAGCCATCTAGGCATCCTACCTTGAGTCTTAAATGAAAAATCATGACATTCTAATGGGAAAAAAATAAAACAACAAAAGCAAGTAACGTGTTGAGAATTTAGGAAGGCCCAATTAAGAGCCCTGATTGGCCTTCTTGGGCTCTGAAACCATCTCCGAGGCAAGAGGAAAGGAGGGACAATGGAGAGAATAAGATACCACCTGTCTCCTTCACAAGAACTAACTCAAAATGGATCACAGACCTAAATATAAAACATAAAACTATAAAATTGCTGGAAGAAAACATCGGATAAGAGTCTTGGTGATGGTAATGAATTTTTAGATATACTACCAAAAGCACAATCCATGAAAGAAATTATTGATAAGCTGGATTTCATTAAAGTTAAAAATGGCTCTTTGAAAGACAATGCCAAGAGAATTAGAAGACAAGCCACAGACGGGGGGTAGGAGGAACTGCAAAAAACACATTTAATAAAAGACTTTCCAAAACATACGAAGAACAGTAAAAAAAATAAACAACCTGGGGCACCTGGGTGGCTCAGTTGGTTAGGCATCTGACTTGGTTTCAGCTCAGTTCATGATCTTAACATTCATGAGTTCAAGCCCCACATAGGGCTCTGCACTAACATTGTAGACCCTGCTTAGGATTCTCTCTCCCCCTCTCTTTTTCTGTTCCTCCCCTGCTTGTGCTCTATCTCAAAATAAATAAATAAGTCTTAAAAAAGAAAATAAACAACCTGATTTAAAAATGGGCTACAAACCTTTATAGATACCCCACCAAAGATCTGCAGATGGCAATAAGCATATGAAGAGATATCAGCCTCATGATATACCATTAGGGAAATGCAAACTGGAAAAGCAGTGAGACACTACTACACACCTACTACAATGGCCAAAATGAAGAACACTGACACCACCAAACTCTGGCGATGGTGTGGCGCAACAAGACCCCTCCTTCATTGCTGATGGGAATACAAAATGATATTGCCACTTGGCAAGATCATTTGGGAATTTCTTACAAAACTAAACATACCCCTACCATATATTTCAGCAATCACACTCCTTGGTATTTACTCAGAGGAGCTGAAAACTTATGTCTGCACAGAAACTTGCACATAGCAGCTTTAGCATAATTGTCAAAACCGGGAAGCACCTGTGATGTCTTCAGTGGGTGATTGGGTAAACAAACTGTGGCATATCCACATCCAGAAATTCAGCACTGAAAAAAAGGAAAAAAGAAAATCTATCAATCCATGAAAAAAAAAACATGGAGGAAATTTAAATACATATTAATAAGTGAAAGAAGTCAGTCTGAAAAGGCTATATACTGTATTATCCCAACTATATGACTTTCTGGAAAAATCAAAATTATGGAGATAATAATGAGATGAGTGTTGCCTGGGGTGAGCTGAGGAAGGGGCATAATGGGGGGAGTTAACAGGCAGTCTGCAGAGGATTTTTAGGGTAGTGCAAACGCTGTCCATGATACTGTAATGATGGCTACAAATCATTATACTTTGGCTGAGTAATATTCCATTGCATATCTATACCACATCCTCTTTAACCATTGATCTGTGAATGGACACTTGGAATGCTTCCACGTCTCGACTATTATAAATGATGCTGCAGTAAACATAATATTTTCAAAATAGTGTTTGCATTTTCTTTGAGTCAATATCCAGTGCTGGATCATATGATAGTATTGTTTTTAAATTTTTTGAAGAACCTCCACACTGTTTTCCACAGGGGCCACATCAATTTAGAGTCCCACCAACAGTGCATAGAAGTTCCCATTTCTCCACATCCTCACCAACACTTGTTGTTTCTTGTCTTTTTGATTCTAGCCATCCTCACAGGGGTGAGGTGATATCTCATCATGGGTATGATTTGCATTTCCTTGTTAATGGGTGATTCTTTTCATGTGTCTGTTGGTTATCTGCAGGTCTTCTTTGGAAAAATATCTGTTCAGGTGTTCTGACCATTTTAATCAGATTATTTGTTGGCGTGTGTGTGTATAGAGTTGTATAAGTTATATATATATATGTGTGTATATATATATACATATATATATGGGTTATATTTTTAAAATATGTCTTTCCATTACTCAGGAGGTATCAGGCTCTAGGCTTATTAATGGCATTGTTGCCTTGGGTAGGAGGATTCCAACCACTCTCTAAATTTGAGAGGTAACAGACCATGAGTTTAATTTAGGGTCACAGAAGGAATGTGAAGAGCCTGGTCCTTATTCAAGGATCAACTATGTGAGCTCTTCCTCATAAGTACCCAAGTCCCAGGTCATAGACAAGCCATCATCTAACGGGGACAGAACTGCTTCTGAAAACCCCCAATTACCCAAGATAATAAGTTATTCTTTTAGTTATGGAAAGTAATGACAAGTTTACTTCCCTATGGCCCCTTTTTCTTCTGAAGATTCTCTCTTCCAAGTTGGCTTCGTGGATGATGGATGTCACCATCAATGATGAATATCACCCTTGTCCTCAGATTCCCCTACTGTGCAGGCAGTTCTAGATGTCTAGTCTGACTTCTTTTCTATCCACTCTGCTTTTCCTAACCACTCAGAAGGATTCTACATTAATAATCCATTGGCACCTCAAATTTCATATACCCCAAACCAAAATCATGATTTTCACCTCAGCTCTCTTTATCTTTGCTGCCTTATATTTGTTAATAATACATCTTAGGCTGAGGACCTCAGAGAGTCTGAGATTCATTCAAGCCACCAAGTAAAGCAGGCACCTGTCTGGTCCAGTCCCCTAAGCTCTACTATCCGTCCTGTGGCTCTGCTCCTGCCCTTCTTCTTGCTTACTGCAGCAGCCCCTTCCTGGGTATCTAGGCTTCCAGTCTCCATCCATCCTCTGTGTTCCAGCAGCTTCCTGATCTTTCTGATGATCAGAATAGACAGAGAGCTTTGAAAAGCCATAAAGTTCAGAAGCCTACAAGACTAAATCATCAGATCATATAGATCTAGGGCCTAGAAATGCCTTTTTTTTTAAACCTGCACCCAGATGATTCTGATGTATTGGTCATGGATCTGTGTTTAAGAATAGTATATCTAACCTACTGGCTCCTAAAACTAGCTACTTTAAATAATCTCCGGCTCTTATTAAAAAATTCAGACTTCTGGGGATGCCTGTGTGGCTCAATTGGTTGGGTGTCTGACTTCAGTTCAGGTCATGATTTCTCAGGTGGTGAGTTTGAGCCCTGCATTGGGCTCTGTACTAATAGCTCAGTGTGTATGTCTCCCCTCCCTTGCTCAAACTCTGTCTCTCTTTCTCTCTCTCAAAACTAAATAAGCATTAAAAATTTAATTTAAAAAAATACAGGCTTCTAGACTCCCCAGGATTCTGACTTAAAAGGCCAGGGTCTACAAATCTTTGTGTTCTGAAACCCTTTCAGATGATTTCGACCTCACCTAAGTCAAAGGACACTCTCTTCCCTTCCAGCCCTTGAGGGGACCCTTGCTAGATTCATCTAGATCTAAGGCATCATGATAACAGAAGATGCTCAATAAATGCTGGCACCAAAGTTTTGTCCTCACCACTCCCCATGAAAAAGATGTCTGAAGCAATTGAGGAACTAGAGCTCCAGAGACAGAAGGTAGGGGTCCATTCCTTTCATTCACTTCCTAATCAGTTACCTTTGCTCCAGTGTTACTCAAATGCTTATTTGGAAAACTACATCAAGTTTACTGAGAATAGTGAAGAATTTGTGCAGCCTTCTAAAAATGATGGCTGACAAGGGAAGTCTCTAGGCTCAGAACCAAGTAGCCAATAATTGGAAATGTCTGGCTGGCCTCATCAATAAATGATAATTCAGGAGGCATAATAAGTGGCCCCAAATGTGGCCTCAAAGGTAACTAGAAAAGGCTGTGAGTCTCCTACTTGGAGTGGGTTCAGTAATACTAAGAGGGCTCTCACACCTCACATGAAATCAGTCTCCTCCCCTTGGATACAATAGAGATGATTTTGAAAAGAAAACATAGTTTTTCTATCTTTAGCTAGAGAAAATTTCTATACACAAAACCCCACCAGGAAAGGTAACACCTTGTCTTAAAGTTATGCCAGGGGTGGATCATCTCCAAGCATCTATTTTGATATATGGAGGACAGATGAGTAGGAAGTATGAGAGGATGAGAGGAGAAAAGGCTTGGAGTCACCAGGGACGGATCTCACCTGGAGTGATGTTCAGAGTGCCTGGACCAGGACAGAACACCTCTATCCCTCAGCCCTACCTTGACTTGTCTACAAGATGGAGTATTCAGCCAAACACACAAAACTTAGGGACCATGATGGCTTGTTAGCAAGCCTAAGTAAAGCCAAACCAAAAGTGTCTATACTTCCAAGTGTGGAAGTATCACTGCTTAAAATCTTACTAAATAAAATTAGTGTACATCTATTAGCTGTTTTTCATAATGCATTCATCTCTTTATGGTTTTGGTATGAATTCAATCACAACAAAGTTCTTTCTGAAAAATTTTACATCCATGAATGTTTTTCCATCTCTGTGTAGGAAGGCTTCGTGCAAAACATGAGGTGGGCTGGGCTATGGAAAGTTCTGAGGTAACCTCCCTGAACTCCTGGTGCCTTTGGATAGCTGATGGCTCAGCTGGGCTGCTCTGTGCAGCATTCCCTCCCCTCCCCTGGTGCAGAAAGGCTGCCCAGAGCCTGACCTCTGAGGTTGCCAGCACATATGCAGAGCGCTCCATGGGCCAGACCATTGTACAGCACTAATGATGCATTAGGGAACTGCTCACCAGCAGTACTCAATTATGAATTATGCTGCTTCGTGGCACCCAAGCTGAAGCAAGGCAGTAAAATATTAATGAGCCTTGCAGATGGCTCCACCATGCATTGTTCAGCACCACCCTGAGTCTGCAGCAGTTAATAACCAGCTTTTGTCCTGCATTGCACTTGGGACAAGAAACCCAGAAAACATTTTTTAAAATAGGGAGAAACCCCCCCAAAATATAATAATGCCAGAAAACAGGGCGGGGGAAAGACCTCTGATGTAAGTTGATATACTAAAAGCAAAGCCTGTCTGCAGAACAGATAAAACAAAGGCCCTTGCAGACAATAGTCACCTTGGGAGCCTAAACGTGCACCAGGCTGCCCCCCCCCCACACGGGGGTCTGGCAGAGAGAACACACTGGAGTCAGGCAGGCTCCAGAGACACTTCAACGCAGGATTGGGCCCAAAGCTTCATGAGGCGGAGGTATAAACATGAATCATCAGAGTCAGGACTGATGTATGGAACCCCTCATGAGAATAAGCTGGGAAATGTGCTCCAGCAAAGAGGATACGTATTTCAGGGGAGGAATTAGAAGGAGGAAGGTTTACAAGCTAGGAAAACATCTCCACTAAATAGCTCATGTTCCTTTCTCCCTCATCATCCTGGTGTTGCTGAGGTCCACCGTGTGTTCCTCGGTGCTAATGGGGTACAGGTAAATGAAAGACGAGGTAAGTGCTATTGAATTTGGCAGAGTGACAATATGCAGCTTGAACAGCTAATTTCTAATACAAGTTTTTGTCCCACAGAGATCCATCAAAACAGCTTCTGAGGAGAATGTGTCTTTCATGATTGTTTTGGCCGCAAATGTTGGCTTGCCTTTTCTGAGACAGCATGGACCCAGACTTCGAGGTTCTGGTGTGGGATCCATGTACTCAGGAGTAAATCAGGAATACCAATATGTCAATAGCCTTACAGTGATACTGTTAGGTAAAATGAAAGCATGTATGTCTGCTACAAATAGCTTACTAGTGCCAAGTCCTGTCAACTGGAGAAGACTGCCAGATGTAGGAAAATTATGTACCCTCTTGATCAATAATATTATCAGTTTTTGGTAGATACAAGGATACGGAGCCAAACGACATAGTAATAAGTTGGAACTAATTATATCCCCTTCAAAATATAGAAACATAATTGCAAGGAGAAATTGGTAAAACCAAAGTCCCAGTCATTGCGGGAGATTATCATACAGCTCTCTTAGAAACTTACAGGTCAAGCTGAATAAAAATAAGATTTGAACAAGGCAGCTCAGAAGTTTGATGTGTCCATTATTTATGGAACACAGCCATCTACAGATAGAGAATATATAAACTCTCGCCAGGGATCCATGGAAGTTACAAGAGTTGAACGGGTAGGGAAAAAAGTCTCAATAAAGCTAGTGAGTGTTATTATTACACTGTGTTGCTTAACCAACACAGCTCTCCCCTCTTTGAGGCACATCGTAGGATTGCATTTCCTGCCTCTGCACTCTTGTGAATGGGTGTGACTATGTGATGAGTTCTGGCCAATGAGTTGTGAGAAGTGAAATGTGTCACTTCCAGGCTGGAACATTCCATTGCCCACAAAACCCTTCAGAGATTTCTCTTTCTCTCTATCTTGACCTCTGGCATAGCAACTGGCAATTTTTGAAATGGTGGCTATTCCATCATCCTATGTGCCTAAGTCATCACAATGAGAAGATCCTATCTGCCAAACTTTGATGGTCATATATTGTAGGTGAGGTAAACATTTTGTTGTTTAAAGCCACAGGGATGTAGGGTTATTTATTATGGCAGTTGTGATCTAGGCCATCTTGACTAACATGCTCTTAAACCAATATTAAATTAAATTTTAAATAGCTAACCAAAAATAACTCTTTTTTTTTAGAATTTAAAAAAAAGTTTTTTAGAATATAACACTTTTTTTAACATATGCAATTATTTTCCATCATTTACAACACAGTAGTTACAATGACACTCCAAATGGGTAAGCAAAGTAAAAAATCAGAACCCCAACTTCTATTTCATGTAATTAGACTTATACAGAAATTAGAAGGTTAAGTAACAACTAGTTAATCACCTAATTTCACAGCTATCTGAAGTGGCAATCATTATATAGCAGCTTATCTATGATGCATTCAAGATAAATGATACAATTTATTACTTGCTCATAAGCTACAACACAGCCTGCTTAATACTTTTCCTTAAATTCCACCTCTATACTACAATATACTTGATGTCCATGCAAAAAAGTAGCTACCTTTTATATAGGAAATGGATAATTAAGTCTTTGGTGTTGTAAAAGCAACTTCATTTAAACATAACCACCCCCACCACCAAAAAAAGAAGAGGAAAAAAAAAAGTAATGAAAATAATAAGGGAAAAACCCAAGACGAAAAATAACTCTTAAATTATGACAGGAAAAGACAAATTTCTAAATCATGAATTTTAAAAATGAAATTCAAAAATTTTAAACTCATCAAAGTAAAAATGCTACATATCAAAACTTATAGAACATAGGTAAACCACACTAATCAAGGAGATTGAAAATAAATAAATTATGGGGCACCTGGGTAACTCAGTCAGTTGAACACCTGACTCCTGATTTCCAATCAGGTCTTGATCCCTGGGTCATAGGATCAAGTCCCACATTGGGCTCCAAGTTAACCATGGAGTCTGATTGAGGTTCTTTCTCTTTCTCTCTGCCCATCTCTCCGGCTTATGCTCTCTCTCTCTAAAAATTAATTAATTAATTAATTAATTAGGCAAATTAAACATTTAGTTCAAAATAGAATAGAAAACAAAAATAGATCAGAGAATAACTAAAGGAAGTCAAAGTTAAAAATTAATAGATAAGAGGGAAAATATGTGAAGAGAAAAACAAAAATGCAAGAATAATACCAAAATCAAGTTTTTTTTAAGAAAATACAAGGCTCTACCAAGAGAGCCTTTAAAAAAGAGAGACGGGGGGAGGAGCCAAGATGACGGAGAGGAAGAGAGCTCTGTAAACTTTGTCTGCCCCATCTATCAAACTGAGAGGGACATTACTCTCATTTCCAAGAGCAGAAGGAGAAAATACAGACTCCAGAAAGAAGAGAACCTCAAAGATACCTGAGTGAGTGAATGCAAACTGGGGAGATTGGAAAATGGGCCAGCCCAAGATGGGCAGGGGAGGTGGGAGCCCCAGCCCAACACGGGGCAAGCACACGGAGCCCGAGAGACAAAGGGAAGAGACAGAGAGACTGAACACGCTCATAGTACTGTCTCTGGGGAAGAGGTAAAGAATGCTTAACCACGCTTGGAGAGAGAAACTCACTCCATATGTAACTGCTGGGTAACCCAAATCACAAACCCAGGTGGCGCAAAGGAAAGAACAGCTTCAGGCCTGTGCCATCTCAGCGGGGAGTCAGTGGCAGCCGCGCCATCAGGGACGTTCACTTGACCTCGGTTTTGGGAGTGGAAGCATGCACCTCATTTCCATGGCGCATCTCACCCCCAACATTGGCGGTGCGAATCCTGAATCCCAGGTGCCAACAGGGAAAAAAAAGCCCCCACCCCTGCATGATCCTGGCAGGGAGTTATCAGTGGAAGAGTCCTGGGCGCCCGCTCAGGCTGCAGGAGCTCCTGCAGCACTCGGTGCCTTGAGCTACAGCTGCTCGAGGCCAAGAGAATCTCATTCTTCCCCCAATGCGATTGCGATCCCCGGCTGGGGGGTTGGGAATCCACAGTTGGGTCTGTGTTGAAGCGCACTTCACCTCCTGCTGCGCATATTGCCTCAGGCTGGGCCAGCTGAAATCCCTGCCTGAGCCAAGACAAACTGATTCCTGCCTTAAGAAGCCAGCCACCAAAGCAAATACATTTCATCTGTGGTAGCATAAAAGTGCGTGGACTGAAACTTTGAACCGAGGTGGGCCTAGAAAATACAACTCGGCTCAACCACCACACAAAAAGATTGGACCCATTAGAGTGACCTACAGTGCGAAGTTCCAGCAGAGCTTGGCGTGCCACCATTCTACTCTCTGCAGACACCAAGGCGGAGCCTCTGAGAGCAGCCTCCAAGACCTACCACAGCAAACCACGCCTATCCACTAGGCAGAGCTGCTGCTTTTTTTTTT